>NW_020677534.1:0-6172 GCF_002925995.2 Terrapene triunguis | reverse complement strand
GTTTCCAACACAACTCCTACACAAACCTTTCTTTCCCTTTGGTCAGGAGTGGTGGGGGACTGGCACAGGAGGCACTGGAGATGACTCCGCCAGCTTTCCACTGAGTGACAGTGTTCCTGCACAGTCAATATACAATTCTGCCTATCTCCAGCCAGTTTAATGCCACTTTGCGCTACCTGTATTTTCCAGTCCTATCCGTGTTCAGTACTGCCTCACATACACCTCTGTTGAAATCCTGTTTCTTGCTTTCGTATCCTTTCACCTTGACCGTTGTAAATTTCTTAGCTAGGGCACCTCCCAGTCCTCTCTCACTGGCCAAGGACATATGCTGCATAGAATAATCAATGTCACGACCTGGCCCACTACTGTTCTGTATGGACATCAGTGAGTTGTGAGTGGATCCAGCCTCTGAGTCCCACATACTTGTAAGCTGATTGGGTCTGGGTAGAGTCTTCACTGTTTCTAGCTCTGGTATGCCCCTGGGTCTGACCTGTTGTCAGAGACCTTTCATGGGATGTGGAACTCCACAGACCAGTTATCCTAGACCCTTAGTCCCCCAGAGCTGTGGCACTCTAGCTTCTAGTTTTACCCCTTTGGGGACAACATAGCAGGAGAACTATGGATCCAGGTTTAGCACAGGAATTTCTTAATCACAATCACTTTACTTTTAAATAACATTAGAGAGTTACAGGTCTTTGAAAAATAACAGAAGTCCTGAGACACACCTTCCCTGTGTCTGAGCTCCTTCCTTCTGTGAGCATCAGGTTTGTCAATGCTTCAAGTGAGGGAGAGTCCCTCCTGTCTTCTTTGTTTCCTGCCAGTCCTGCTTACATGCAGCAATAGTCTGGTCCCTTGGCTCAGAGAAGCACTTCCTCTTAAATACAGCCTGTCTCCTTTTGCCACATATTTGTGCTGAGAAGCTGTAGAGCCTTCATCCTTGAGTAGAAAGTCTGTTGTTCCATTAGGTTGGGCCTGCAGTTGAGGGGCAGTCAAAATTGGTGGCTTCAGATTGTTCTGTGATGGCTTCTCAATGATGGCCTTCAAGAAGGTGTCAAGCACCTTTCCTAGGCAGGCATCTGCCTGGAATGCAACTCGTAACCTTGCTCTGGGTAAGGTTAAACGTGTTTAGCACACAATACAAAATGGAGTTCACAATTTGGTGGAGACATATCTCACTCTGTCATAATCATCAACACAACATGAAGAACACTAATTTCCTCCTTCCTTCCACTGTGGCAGCTGGATGATTTTATTACAGAATGTTTTTCTCCTTGTTGTACCATCTTCTTCTTTGTTGTTGTGGCTGTGGAGAAGCAAAACTGAAAATTTCAGATTGTCACACTCAACTACATGAGGAACTGTGCTGCTTGCCTCTTTGCATACAGAGTACCAGGAGACATGAACACACAATTTCCACACTAAATAACTCTACTGACTCTGTATTCACTTCAGGGTTCAGTTCAAAACATCCTTCCTTATTTTTAAACTCATCTCTATAGACTTGATCATAAATCTATTTGTGTCCCTTTACTCCCCACTCCTTATGCTTGCCTAACACTGGTCTCCTCCTTATCCATTAGCACAATACTTCTGTGTCAGTGAGAGCATTCCCCTTTGCACCTCCAGATATTTAGGGTGGCCTTCCTGCATCTCTGACTTACTCAGTCTCCATTCATGTGAAAACAAAACATATTTTGTTACCCTTTGCATGTGTCTCCTACTTTTTCTGACCGGCTGTTCCTGTTTTCGTATGTAAATGCTATAATCAGTTCAACAGGCAGTGTCCTTAGTATGTGCAAGTGGTTGCCCTCAGTGAGAAAAATAGTAGGCTACTTTCTACCTGCCAGTGGAGTTACTTCCTCTAGCTCAAATGGATAGAGATTTGAGCTTTTAGGACCAGGTTCAAATAAAACTTCAGGGCCACATTTTCTAATGTTCACCACTCAGCCAGGGCCAAATAATCAAAGGAGTCCAACACCCAGTAGCTCTCATTGTGGCATTTATGGCCAGATTTTCAAAAGATTTCAGCTCCCAACATACTGATCGCTTGAAAATGTGGCCGCTTATTTTGATGCCTAAGTAGGAGCTAAACTCTTTTAAATGTTTTGGCCTGTACACTGGTTGCCCTTAAAACCTTTTATACAGTCTTTGTAACTATACAACATTACTATATTCCCTGTGCCAAGTACAGCAAATAAACAGTACTGTGGTAACTGTAACTAGTTATCAAAGGGAAAATTCAGAAATTTAAGGGCAACCACTGTAGTATTAATAATAATAAGTGCACTTATTTATCACTCTTCTTTCATAGGCTCAAATCACTTCACACAAATAGGCAAGTGTCATTGTCCCTAGTTTAGAGAAATGGGGACATTGAGCTATGGTAAAATGACTTGATCAAGGTTACACAGTAATCCAGTGGGTGTCAGGAATAAATCCCATATATTCAGCCTCTGGTTACATGTCTTAGGCACTAGACTATACTGCATTGTTTATGGACTACGTTGCCGCTCTGTTCAGCTCTTGGACTAATTGTGTATAGGGTTTTAATGACTAGAATGTGACCTGCCATTTAATACTGGGAGAGGGGAATGGTATCAGTTGACTTCATTCCCTAGAATGACCTGTATATATTATTACTAACCTGGGAGAGGTGAGCCATGAGTGTTGGGTTGGAGGATTAGTCTGCAGTAGATCCATTAGCAGAGCTGTGAACTTTTCTCATTCGGTATATTGCTTAGTCTTCAGGATTAATGAATGAGAAAGTGGAATAGTGCATAACATTTTTATGCATTGGGTCCTAAAGTATGCCTTGAAGTAATGCATTAGGAGTGTTCATTGTCTGTTTATACCCAGCATACTGATGTTCACAGATGCAAACCATAAGATTTAGGTACTGCATATGATAATACCGCAAAGGCTGTTTAGTGGGTCTGAATTTCTGATTATCAAAACATAGTGACTCTCCTGAATGGTCTTGAAGGAAAACAAGGATTTAGGGCTCCTTGAACCAGAACAAGTGATAGTTTTTGGAGGCAGCATATTCTCAGTAATGGGATGTGCCATCATCATTGCTGAGGTTTGGAAAGTGTTTCTTGTCAGGGCTACAGAAGTACCCCTTTAGGGAACTGGAAGTTTGGAGCTGAGGCGATATACAGGCCAGGCAACCCCAAATGCCTCATTTCTTTCCTTCTCGTGTCTAACTGCAGGTATAGGGACTTTCTCTTTATGCCCAGTTATTTTCAGGAGCTTTTACCCAAAACTCCCTCATTGTTGTTACATTTCATTATAGTTAGTGTCAATATCATGACTGGAACTGGGGCAGTCAAGCCTAATGGTTCCAGCAGCACGGGGGGTGACCAGGCCTGGAGGTTAGAATGTAGCTGAGCTGGAGTTAAGAGTCCAGGCCATGGGGCACCCAGTGAGCGTGGTCAAGAGCAGAGACAAAGGTCAGAGATATGGATCAAAAGCTGAATGCCAGAGCCAATGGGTGAGCCGGAGATGTGGTCAGGGGTCAGAACTGGGGTGTCAAGGATGTAGAAGGGCAGGAACTGGAGCAGATACTAGAGCAAACTGGATTGCTCACACTTTGTATTCTGCCTTACCCTGGTCCTCCATGAGAGGGGTCAGTGAAGCAGAGATGCTAGGAAAGGGATTTTCTGAGTAGGGCTTCAGGAGGGACACATGAAAAACCAGGTAGACTTCCAGGGATTCTGGCAGCTGGAGTCGAAATGCTACCAAGTTGACTTGTTCAGCAATTTTGAATGGACCCAAGTATTGAGGATCTAATTTGGCAGATGGGCAGGAGGATCTGAGATGTTTAGCAGACAGCCAGACCTGTCAACCCACTCTTAGTATTGGTGCAACTTGGTGGTCTCGGTCACCATAGTGTTTGTATGTTTCCTTGGTGGCTTCCAGATGCTCTGTAAGTTCCTGGTATACTTGATGAAGGTGGGTAATGAGCTCTGTCGCAGCAGAAACTTGCAAGTCTGCAGGTGTGATTAAGTGGAGACAATGGTGAAAATGGACTGTGTCAGATGGAGGCACAGATGGAGTTATTATAAACAAATTAGTCCTAGGGCAGGAGAATGACCCAGTCATCATAACAATAGGTAAGGAAAGATCAAAGATATTGCTTGTGGATTTGATTTACCTTCTCTGTCCATTGATCTGTGGGTGGTAGGCTGAGGAGGTGAAAAGTTCAATTCCTAGGAGTTCACGCCAGAACCGGGAAGTGAATTGTGGGCCCTGATCAGGCGCTAGTCAAGCTGGTAATCTGTGGAGCTGAAAAGCATGGTTTAGGAAAAGGCAGGCTGAAAAAGCATTGGGGAGAGAGCAAAAAAGCATTGGGGAGAGAGCAAAAAAGAAATAAGATGCACCCCCTTAATGAGAAGATAAACAACTACCAGGATGATCGTGCAATCTTGGGAGCAAGGTATTTCTACAGTGAAGTCCCATGGGACCATGGACAAGGGTTGAGGAATGGTAGGCGGAGGCTGGAGTAGGCTGAGTGCTTGAATGTGTGGGCACTTGCTCACACAGCAAAGGTCATAGGAACTGATTTTTTTTTTCATGTCAGTACTCTCCCGTGGCCACCAGAAACTTCATCGCATCAAGTTCTGAGTCTTAACTGTGGCCTAAAGGGCTGGCAGCTTGTGTGGTACGGCACATTCTTAACACTTTGAGTCCTGACAGACCTTCTGGAATGTAAAGGCACTTCCTACCATACAGTGGTGTCATTTGGTGAGTAACTGGCTAGAGGAGAGGGAGGGCCCATCAGTGGAGTCAACCAAATCTGGGATGCTCTTATGCTGAGTGGGAATATTATGGACCTGGGCAAAATCTAGGTCCATGAAGTTGTTGGAAGCCACCATCCTCAGCTTAACCTTAGACATGGCAGGATGTTGTTGCCAAACAGGAAATTGGAGAGTAGTGGCTGGCTCATTGGCTGACATGACCAGGGTACTGTTTGACAAAAGGAGCTTTCCTGACTGAGGCATGACACAAGTCTTACTGGGGCACCCCGTATGTAATGTCCAAGTTTTTGGCAACATAAGCGTAAGTCTAATGCGAATTGCTGTTGTTTTTTGCATCAGCAAGGCAGGGTTGAATCAGGTCAGCCAGTGCGGGGTTGAAAACTGGATTCCCTTTATAGTTGGCTTTAAGCCAGGCAATCATCAATGCTGATGCACAGCCTGACTAGGTCAGACAGTGACTCTACCCCTACCAAGTCACCCTTGATTTCTTCATTCAAGCCAGGCGGAAAACGATAGAGCTGTGCTGCTTTGTTCCATCTAGTGTTGGCCACTAAGTGCTGGAATTCCGTGGTGAACCTGGTGACTGGTGTGTTCCCCGGGCACAGGTTCTGAAGTGCACTCTCGGTGGAGTGGGTATGATTTGGGTCATCAAAAACAATAGCCGGAGCTTGAATGAATTCCAAAAGGAAGGTGTTGGAAGTCTCCAGGAGGAGACTTGCCCAGGCCAGGGCCTCCTGGTTTACAGGCTGATAATGAGCCCCAGTCAGGCCTGATCAATGGGAAACAACAGGGGTTGTAGTCTAAATAGGAGTCAGCATTGTTTCAGAAGAAGGAGTCCTTAATGGGGTCAACCTCACAGGTGAGCCCGATCTTCAGTCTTCTCTTTTGGGCTACTCAAACTGTCTGACTGAGACACGGGCAGCAGGGCCTAATGGTTGGAGCCATGGGCATGACCAGGCCTGGAGTTTAGAGCAAAGAGGAGTTGAGCCAAAGTCAAGAATCAGAGCTGCGGGACACCCAGGGGGCATGATCGAGAGCAGAGACAAGGGTCAGAGCTGGGGATCGGAAGCTGAATGCCAGAGCCAATGAGTGAGCCAGAGATAGGGCTGCCAACTTTCTACTTGCACAAACCTGAACACCCTTGCCCCACCCCTGCTCCGCCCATCCTCCGAGACCCCACCCATGCCCCACCCCTTCTCCGAGACCATGCCCCTGCTCACTCCATCCCCCCTCCCTCTGTCGCTTGCTCTCCCCCACCCTCACCCACTCGCTCATTTTCACTGGGCTGGCTCAGGTGGGAGGGAGTGCGGGAGGGGGTGAGGACTCCGGCTGGGGATGTGGCTCTGGGGTGGGGTCAGAAATGAGGGGTTCGGAGGGCAGGAGGGGGATCAGGGCTGGGGCAGGGGGTTGGGGTA
>NW_020677533.1:0-6418 GCF_002925995.2 Terrapene triunguis | reverse complement strand
ACCCTCCTAGTGAAAACGTTTTTCCTAATATCCAACCTAAACCTCCCACACTGCAACTTGGGACCATTACTCCTTGTTCTGTCATCTGCTACCACTGAGAACAGTCTAGATCCATCCTCTTTGGAACCCCCTTTCAGGTAGTTGAAAGCAGCTATCAAATCCCCCCTCATTCTTCTCTTCTGCAGACTAAACAATCCCAGTTCCCTCAGCCTCTCCTCATAAGTCATGTGCTCCAGACCCCTAATCATTTTTGTTGCCCTCCGCTGGACTCTTTCCAATTTTTCCACATCCTTCTTGTAGTGTGGGGCCCAAAACTGGACACAGTATTCTAGATGAGGCCTCACCAATGTCGAATAGAGGGAAATGACCACGACCCTCGATCTGCTGGCAATGCCCCTACTTATACAGGCCAAAATGCCGTTAGCCTTCTTGGCAACAAGGGCACACTGTTGATTCATATCCAGCTTCTTGTCCACTGTAACCCCTAGGTCCTTTTCTGCAGAACTGCTGCCTAGCCATTCGGTCCCCAGTCTGTAACAGTGCATGGGATTCTTCCGTCCTAAGTGCAGGACTCTGCCCTTGTCCTTGTTGAACCTCATCAGGTTTCTTTTGGCCCAATCCTCTAATTTGTCTAGGTCCCTCTGTATCGTATCCCTACCCTCCAGCATATCTACCACTCCTCCCAGTTTAGTGTCATCTGCAAACTTGCTGAGAGTGCAGTCCACGTCATCCTCCAGATCATTAATGAAGATATTGAACAAAACCGGCCCCAGGATCGACCCCTGGGGCACTCCACTTGAAACCGGCTGCCAACTAGACATGGAGCCGTTGATCACTACCCGCTGAGCCCGACGATCTAGCCAGCTTTCTATCTACCTTATAGTCCATTCATCCAGCCCATACTTCTTTAACTTGGTGGCAAGAATCCTGTGGGAGACCGTACCAAAAGCTTTGCTAAAGTCAAGGAATAACACATCCAGTGCTTTCCCCTCATCCACAGAGTCAGTTATCTCCTCATAGAAGGCAACTAGGTTAGTCAGGCATGATTTGCCCTTGGTGAATCTATGCTGACTGTTCCTGATCACTTTCCTCTCCTCTAAGTGCTTCAGAATTGATTCCTTGAGGACCTGCTCCATGATTTTTCCAGGGACTGAGGTGAGGCTGACTGGCTTGTAGTTCCCCGGATCCTCCTTCTTCCCTTTTTTAAAGATGGGCACTACATTAGCCTTTTTCCAGTCATCCGGGACCTCCCCCGATCGCCATGAGTTTTCAAAGATAATGGCCAATGGCTCTGCAATCACATCCGCCAACTCCTTTAGCACCCTCGGATGCAGCGCATCCGGCCCCATGGACTTGTGCTCGTCTAGTTTTTCTAAATAGTCCCGAACCACTTCTTTCTCCACAGAGGGCTGGTCACCTTCTCCCCATACTGTGCTGCCCAGTGCAGCAGTCTGGGAGCTGACCTTGTTCGTGAAGACAGAGGCAAAAAAGTCATTGAGTACATTAGCTTTTTCCACATCCTCCGTTACTAGCTTGCCTCCCTCATTCAGTAAGGGGCCCACATTTTCCTTGACTTTCTTCTTGTTGCTAACATATCTGAAGAAACCCTTCTTGTTACTCTTAACATCTCTTGCTAGCTGCAACTCCAAGTGCGATTTGGCCTTCCTGATTTCACTCCTGCATGCCTGAGCAATATTTTTATACTCCTCCCTGGTCATTTGTCCAATCTTCCACTTCTTGTAAGCTTCTTTTTTGCGTTTAAGGTCAGCAAGGATTTCACTGTTAAGCCAAGCTGGTCGTCTGCTATATTTACTGTTCTTTCTACACATTGGGATGTTTTTTTCCTGCAATCTCAATAAGGATTCTTTAAAATACAGCCAGCTCTCCTGGACTCCTTTCCCCCTCATGTAAATAAATGGAGATATCCTATCTCCTAGAACTGGAAGGGACCTTGAAAGGTCATTGAGTCCAGCCCCCTGCCTTCAATAGCAGGACCAAGTACTGATTTTGCCTCAGATTCCTAAGTGGTCCCCTCGAGGATTGAACTCATAACCCTGGGTTTAACAGGCCAATGCTCAAACCACTGAGCTATCCCTCCCCCAACATATGCCAACATATGTTTTAATAATTATTATAATAAATAGTGATTTTGAAACACCAATCTGTAGATGATGGAAACCATAGTGCTTGCAAGTCATAGGTACAATTAATATAGCCAAGACAAAATTTAGGCAAACACCCTGATAGATTTTCCTTCTTGTTCTCTTTGTGAACAGAATAATGTCTTATTAATCCATGACCAACCAATTCCTACAGGAGTTACATTTCAAATTACTAAACTCACACTTATAATAGTAATGCATCATGGATTTATAACTTGGATATTAAAATTCACTCTGGGCTGAAATTCACCATTTGAAATATCAATAGGTTAGATTTTGTCCTTTGCAGTTTTGAAGATTGTATTTAATGATGTGCATATATTTAAAATAATAACATGTTTAAACACAGATACCACTCACCCACAAGCAAGATTTAAAAGATGCATTGTTGCAAATGATCGGCTCATAATGTAACTCAGTTCCACTTGAGATTTTCAATTATGATCCCTTTTTCAGTTTCCGTCTCTGCTCCCCAACATTCTCCTGATCCCTTTGCTATACACACAAACACTTCTCTTGTCCCCTCACTGTTTCTTACCTGGACCTCTCATTGTGAATACAGCACCCTCTTGGCTGAGAGGCCCTGTCCTCAACTGCATTGGAAACAATGGTAAATGGTAGTTATTTTTATTTATTTGATTTTTTTTTCTGTGCTACAGTAAGAGAGAGAGACCATCTATTGCTCTGGGAGCCCTAGATAGACTTCTAAAAAGTCACTCATAAAGAAAGCCATCAATTGCCCCATATCAAATGAACCAGTTAACTCCACAGTATAAATACTGTATACCAAAATTTAACTAATCTCCTCACACGATTCCTACATCACTGCTACCTAGCCTGCCTACCTACCCATTACCCATCTTCTCGCAAGCAAAGAAGAAAAGAATAAATGAGCAGCATGACATCAAGTTTACAAAGCTGGGCTGTCACAGACCAGTGGGAAACAAACTCCACTAGTTCCCTTTGCTAACATCTGCTTGCACACTAAATGCACTAAAATCCCCCAAACCACAGGGACTATAAAAATAAACAATGGGAACAGAGAGGATAGACTGGAAAAATGTACTTTAAATATAGCTAAATGAAAAAGAACATTTACTAATTTGCTCTCCCTATATAGAAATATCTCTCTGTTTACTTATCCTACACACATTCAACAACATGGTCAGAAATATTTTTAAAAACAAAGCATTTTTAGGACATATTTGTTGGAAACGTTTGCATATTTTAATTACTTTCTTACTCATGCACCTATTCATTGCCAATAGGTTTTGTTTACCTAGACAGTTTTACACAATGACTGATTTACTTAGGGTTCAGTTCTAAGATGAAAATATTACGGTCTCATTTTGTAATAAGTTTTATATTAGAAGCCTAATAGGAAAAGCAACTATGATAACTCTAACAAATAATTTAAATGATAGTGACCTGTATATCCATGAGCTGTTTTTTCCTCTTTCCTCCTTGCAATTTATCAGTAGATTAAAATATGCCTTGTGCATTGCCTCCCAGCTGTCACTCTCTGCCTGGCATGAAAATTGAAACTATGATAGTACATATTACTTATTATGCTAAATGCTGAAAACAAGATCTCGAACAGAAATACAGCAACACCTCTCTCTCTGGATTAAAAAACAACTAATAATGAATATTGGTAATAATGAATAATGAATGGTGCTGTTTAAAAATTAAAAAATTGCTATTCTGCATCAAATTTAAATGAAAATATATTATAATTTGCATATGAATATCTATTCCTCTCTCTCACACACACATACATACATTCATGACTTAACATATGCAACATAAAATCCCACTTCAGTCATTTGCCTACAACTGTCTCTCATGTACACATGACATAACATTTTCACATTTAAGAAATACAACTTTAGAGAGCTGAGTTTCTTGTTTCTGTTTTAGACAAGCTGACCTTTTGAGAAATGACAGATTTACAATGATGAGGATATGACGTCCTACAATTCATAGCCACCTCATTCTCAGGAGCACTGAAATGGTACTTCTTACCCTGGGGGTACATCTATTCCCCAGGCTGCAATGGGAATGAGAGAACCACACAGATGCTTCAGCATCAGTTGCTTGGGCTGATTGAGCCATTTTTGCACTGTTTTAAAATTGACAGCAATTGCCCACTCTTGTTTTAATTATTGATAGTAGCTAGCGCATTGTTTTCATGTATTCCCAATCTCACTGTTCACTCTACTATAGATGTTGCTGACTCTTGCACCTCTTTCAGTTTTGTGGTGTTTAACTGCTGAAAATACAATTTAGTATACAATCCAGTTATTGTGCATGTAAGAAAGACACTGTATTAAAAGGTAAGGAAAGCTACAAGCTAATGTAATATAGTCAAAGTTACCTTGATACTAGAATGGCATGCTATCAATGCCAAATTGAGGAAGGGTATTTTCAGAGACTGGAAAGATATCCAAATGGGCTAAAGATAAGTCATCTTACTCTAAAATTCTTAGTACACTAGAAAAATAAACGGGGTTGACAATTGTTAGCAACCACAGGTCCCCCTGGAACATCACTCCAATAGGTGCTGAAAATAGTTTGGCTGCTAGCCAAAACAAGGTCAAACTTTTTTTCAACAGCGATTAGGTTACAGAAAGCATGGTAGATTCCTCATTCCACCAGGGGTCTAGCCCTCTTTTTGCATCAAGTGTTAAAAATGGTTGATCCTGTATATGCCAGTGACTCCGTATTTTTCAACTCCAATTCAGAAAGGCAGCCATGGGGAACAGATTTTTGATAATGGTTGTCAATCACTATTTTTTTCTGTGGTGCAGACAGAGACGTAAAATAGCTCAAGCTATTCTCTAGTAAGATATAGGTGTTTTGTATGGTATAGTCACCACTGGGTTTTTTTAATCCTAAAAACAAGTGCAGTTCTCAAAGTATACAAATAAAACAATTTTATTAAATAACAAGGTTTCTGATCTCAACTCACAGGCAGTATAAGTGTCCAGAAAATTGGAATTAATAAATAAGAGGGGGAGTTATGTCCTAAATAGGAGACATTAGAAATGTGCAAAATTCTGATCACAAAATGGATTCTCAACAAAATATGCCAATATTTGAGTTTATGAAATTTCTGTTGAATTGCAACAATTTTGCTAAAAATGTTCTGTGTGCATTGTTACGGTGGTACTACTTTGTGATATAGTTTTAAATTGGTCAGTATGGTTCACACTCTCCTCAGAACTTTAAACAGATGACACCTTTAATAATGCATGTCTGCATTTGAGTTCTGCAAAGGATTTCTTCTGTGACTTGTCAAGAAGACTTTAAGGTCAGAAGGGACCACCACGATCATCCAGTCTGACCACCTGCACATTGCAGGCCATAGAACCTCACCCACCCACTCCAGAAATAGACCTCTAACCTCTGGCTGAGTTACAGAAGTCCTCAAATCATGGTTTAAAGACTTCAAGTTACAGAAAATTCACCATTTACACTAGTTTAAACCTGTAAGTGACCTATGCCCCATCATACCATCCAATTTATCAAGCTCAGTCTTGAAGCCAGCTAGGTTTTTGCCCCCACTGCTCCCTTTGGAAGGCTGTTCCAGAACTTTACTCCTCTGATGGTAAGAAACCTTCATCTAATTTAAAGCCTAAACTTGTTGAGGGCCAGTTTATGTCCATTTGTTCTTTTATCCACATTGTTGCTTACCTTAAATAGTTCCTCTCCTTCCCTGGTGTTTATCCCGCTGATGTATTTATAGAAAGCCATTATATCTCCCCTCAGCCTTCTTTGGGTTAGGCTAAACAAGCTAAGTTCTTTGAGTTGCCTCTCATAAGATAGGTTTACCATTCCTCTGATCATCCCAGTAGCCCTTCTCTGCACCTGTTCCAGTTTGAATTCATCTTTCTTAAACATGGGAGACCAGAGTTGCACACACAGTATTCCAGATGAGATCTCACCAGTGCCTTGTATAATGGTACTAACACTTCCCTATCTCTACTGGAAATACCTCACCTGATGCACCCTAGGACGGCATTAGCCTTTTTTTCATGATGGCATAACATTGACAGCTCACAATCATCCTGTGATCAACCAATACACCCAGGTCTTTCTCCTCTTCTGTCGCTTCCAACTTTGCACTATTAAATTTCATCCCATTTCTATTACTCCAGTTACAAGGTCATCCAGATCTTCTTGTATGATATTCCGGTCCTCAGTATTGTCTATACCAGGGGTCGGCAACGTTTGGCACGCGGCTCGCCAGGGTA
>NW_020677532.1:0-1607 GCF_002925995.2 Terrapene triunguis | reverse complement strand
GGCAGCCCCCAGGATATTCCTGCTGAGCCTGGTGTTGTGGGGGGGCGGGACACCGACAAACAAGCCCCCGCATGGCTGCAGGGGGGGCGGGGGCCCGGAGGCCCGCGGCCCTGGGCCACGGGGCGGGCGGGCAGGCGCTGTGGGGGCGCTGGGGGGGCGATGTCGGGGGGGGGGGCAGTGGGATCATTTCCCAGTGCGTCTGAGGAGCAAGCAACACAGGGGAACCTGCTGCACAGGGAGGAGTCGCTGCCCTGATGCCAGTCACGCCTGGGTCCCTGGGAACGGGCAGCACCAGCTGGGCTGCAGCGGGTCCTTAGAATCATAGAAGATCAGGGTTGGAAGGGACCTCAGGAGGTCATTTAGTCCCACCCCCTGCTCAAAGCAGGACCAATTCCCAACTAAATCATCCCAGCCAGGGCTTTGTCAAGCCTGACCTTAAAAACCTCTAAGGGTGGAGATTCCACCACCTCCCTAGGGAACCCATTCCAGTGCTTCACCACCCTCCTAGTGAAAAAGGTTTTCCTAATATCCAACCTAGACCTCCCCCACTGCAACTTGAGACCATTACTCCTTGTTCTGTCATCAGGTACCACTGAGAACAGCCGAGCTCCATCCTCTTTGGAACCCCCTTTCAGGTAGTTGAAAGCAGCTATCAAATCCCCCCTCACTCTTCTCTTCTGCAGAGTAAATAAGCCCAGTTCCCTCAGCCGCTCCTCGTGAGTCATGTGCCCCGGCCCCCTGATCATTTTTGTTGCCCTCCGCTGGACTCTCTCCAATTTGTCCACATCCTTTCGATAGTGGGGGGACCAAAACTGGACGCAATACTCCAGGTGTGGCCTCACCAGTGCCGAATAGAGGGGAATAATCGCTTCCCTCGATCTGCTGGCAATGCTCCTACTTATACAGCCCAATATGCCATTAGCCTTCTTGGCAACAAGGCAGGGCACACCGCTGACTCATATCCAGCTTCTCGTCCTTCTCCTCAAGCACTGGGCATTAAACGTCTCTGTCTGCCCTTCATCTGCTGGGCTGGGGCGAGGGATTCTCGGGCCGGGAGGCGGGCAAACGCCTGGCGCTGGGGGGGGCTGGCTGTTCCCGGGTATCCGTCTGTCCCCGTGGTGTACGGCGCGGTGTGGTGGACTCCAGCAAGCTGGGTTCAAATCTCGCTTGGTCCCACATTACCCATTTGCCCCCAGCTCACCCCGAGAGCAGAGCGGGGTGTCCCGACAGTCTGTCCCTGAAGAGGTGTCTGGCTCAGGCCTCGGTGGAAAAACAGGCTGATCAGCTTGAATCCCTCGGGATCACAGGGGGCTGTGGGGCAAGATCGCAAGAGTGGGATTGCAGGGGGCTGCGGGGCGGGATGGCGGGAGGCTGTGGGGCGGGATCATGGGGGGCTGAGGGGCAGGATCGCAGGGGGCTGCGGGGCGGGATGGCGGGGGGCTGAGGGGCAGGATCGCAGGGGGCTGTGGGGCGGGATGGCTGGGGGCTGTGGGGAAGGATTGAGGGGCAACACGAGGGACGTTTGCAGGCTCCGTTGCTGCTTTAATCCGATCTGGGGTTGACGGTTCCTTTGTTGCAAACCCCACCCAGAGGGCTCACCCCCCCCC
>NW_020677531.1:0-1146 GCF_002925995.2 Terrapene triunguis | reverse complement strand
CCCTGCAGACTGCTCTAGCACTAGAAGGCTGACATTCCCCAAAATTTGAAAAGTCCTTTCCTACCCACCTCACACAAGCCCCCGTCCAAGTTTCACCCCCCACGTTTCATGTGTGGTTCACAATAAAATGTTTGTTTCTGTTCATTACTGTTTCAGTCAGGTTCTTTTGAGGGAGAGTCTGTCTGGAGGGGGGGAAGGGGCTTGGTAATTGGACAGGACAGTGACCTTTAGCAGGGTGCAGAGGCGGTGTCAGGTCCAGCATCAGGACACATACACAGTGCAGTCACTGGTTACCCTGGTCAGTCTGGGAGGTGTTTTTCATGTTCTTGGGGTGGGGGGGGTTGCTCTGTGACTTTTTGGCGGGGGAGGGCAGTTACAGATCTTATGCAGCGGTCCTTATCCTGGCTCACAGATCCACGCAGCAGGGGATATGTAACCCTATCCCCCCTGCCAGAAAGTCACATAGCTGACACATACACGCAGTCCCCCCCAGGAGTGCTGGCAGGCTCCATTGAAATAACCAGTGCACCAGTGCGGAGCCTGTCATTCCGGGAGTTTAGAAGCATCATTTGCATCAGAACACTAAACCCGCCCCCCGCCACAGTCTGCGTCCCCGGTTTAAAACATTCCCGCGAAAACAGCAATACAGACAACGGTGTTCATTAACAAAATAGAAATGATTTTATTTTTTGGGAAGGGGAAGGGGAAGGGGAAGGGGGTGAAGGGGGTATGTAACTGGAGAGTATAGTCAAAATGAACTGGGTAAAGAAACGGGGGCAGGTTCAGCTTTTCTGTCCACAAACTGAAAAGTCACAGGTTGCCCTGCTCACTCAGGAACCTAGCTTTCAAAGCCTCCCGGATGCACAGGGCGTCCCGCTGGGATCTTCTAATCGCCCGGCTGTCTGGCTGGACGTAATCAGCAGCCAGGCTATTTGCCTCTAGCTCCCACCCCGCCATAAAGGTCTCCCCCTTGCTCTCACACAGATTGTGGAGCACACAGCAAGCTGCAATAACGATGGGGATATTGGTTTCACTGAGATCACAGCGAGTGAGTAAGCTTCTCCATCTCCCTTTGAGACGGCCAAAAGCACACTCCACCACCATTCTGCACTTGCTCAGACGGTAGTTGAACAGTTCTTTTTCTGT
>NW_020677530.1:0-1537 GCF_002925995.2 Terrapene triunguis | reverse complement strand
GGACTCAGAGGCCTGTTTCTCATTTCCCCCAAGACTAGGGTTACCATATGTCCGGGTTTCCCCGGACATGTCCGGCTTTTGAGTCTTTAAATAGCCGTCCGGGGGGAATTTGTAAAAAGCTAAAAATGTCTGGGATTTCCCCCCGGACGGCTATTTAAAGACCCAAAAGGAGGACAGGGCAGCCGCGCTGGGGGAACCGCGGCAAGCCGGCGCCGCCAGCGCCACTCACCTTTCCTCCCTGGGCCCTGGGGCAGCGCGCAGTGAGCTCCCGGCGCGGCGGCGCCAGCCCACGGGGCCCCCCGCCTGGCCGGCAGGAGCCTGCCGAGCGCAGCCCTCCCCCTGCCCCGGCACACAGAGAGGCAGGGAGGTCTCGCTCCCCTGCGTGCTGCAGCAGGGCGGGGCCTGTAGACTCCGGCAGCAGGCAGCGGCCACCGGGCAGAGAGCCCCCCCCGCCCCTGCCCCCCTCCCCTCCCCTCCCCTCCCCTCCCCTCGACCCGACCCTAGGAAGGGGCCAGAGGGACTGGGAGGGACCTGCCTGCTGCATGCTTCCTGGGAGCCGCTCCAGGTAAGCACTGCTGGGCTCACCTGGCCCCCTGGCAGGTCCCTCTGGGGGGGCTCCCCTCAGACCCACTGCCCTCAGGCCCCACCCTGACCCTGTTCCCTCAGCCTCCCCTGCAGTTCCCCCTGTACCTCCCACCCCGAACCCACTGCCCTCAGTCCCTGCCCCCGTTCCAACAGCCTCCCCCACAGTCCCCCTGCTCCCCCCAACCCACTGCCCTCAGCCTTGCCCTACCCCAAATCTCTTCTTCAGCCTCCCCCGTCATCCCACCCCCATCGCTCCCCCTGCTGTCCCACCCCCTCAACTTCCCACCATTCCAGTCCTGCTCCCCTCTGTCTCATCGCCTCCAGACCCTGTCCCTCTCCCCAACCCCCCAACCCTCCCCAGCCCAGCCCCATTGTCTCCCCCGCCCCACCCCACTCTACACAGCTCTCTCTACCCTGTCCCATTCATGCTCCCCTCAGCCCCTACCCTACTCCCCCCATCCCAGTCCTGTCCCATCCCCCTCAGCCCCCCCCAGTCCCAGTCCTGTCCCCCTCAGTTCCTCCACCCTGCTTCCCCCGGTCCATCCCCACACACCCACCGACTCCCTCGACCTCCCTCCCCCCAATCCCACTGCCTGGACCCATCCCCGTCCCACTCAGGACATGCATGAAAAAGAAGCAATGGGCTTAAATTGTAGCAAGGGAGAGTTAGGTTAGACATTAGGAAAAACTTCCTAACTGTAAAGGTAGTTAAGCACTGGACAAATTACCTAGGGAGGTTATGGAATAGCAGTCATTGGAGTTTTTTAAGAGGTTAGACAAACACCTGTCAAGGATGGTCTAGTTGTTATTACTCAGTCCTGCCTCAGTGCAGGGGTTTGACTAGATTAGGGTTACCATACGTCCGGATTTTCCCGGACATGTCCGGCTTTTTGGGATTCAAATCCCCGTCCGGGGGGAAATCCCCAAAAGCCGAACATGTCCGGGAAAATCC
>NW_020677529.1:0-2192 GCF_002925995.2 Terrapene triunguis | reverse complement strand
GATGTTACTGGTTGGGCTGGCTGAGGCATTTCGCCTTTTCCTGGCCAGTTGTTCAGTGGGTTCGCGAACTCTGACTGCTCCCCGGCAGACATGCAGAGAGGGAGCCAGGAAGAACGGCTCTGCGTACCTACACGGATGTACAGCAGATCTTTAGTTATTAGCTCTCTAATGAATACATATTTTCTTTGCTTATCTTCCTCAGATGAAATTAATTCTTCCACCAACGTCAGCAAGTGATCTCACCAGCAGAGGCGGGGCTGTGAGGACAGAAACATGAAAAACATTAAATGCAAGTTTTCTTCTTCAAATTGGGAGTTGCCTTCTCCACAGTTAGTGCTCCAAAGGCAACGTGTCCCTTGTAACATGGTAGGGTGGTTAATTTTAAGATGTTGGGCCTCTGGAAGGATTTTGCCCCGCATTCAGCAAAACTACTCAAAAGTAGGACAGGAACCACAATAGTGTTCAGAGAAACAGGTTACAAGTGAGCTTGCCGTGTTTCTTGTTTTTGTCTGTGTAAAGAATGGTGATGACCTGAGAGTTTGGGTTTTTTTTAAATTTTGCTGGTTGTTTAGCTTAGAAATCCAGGTCTCGTCTGTCTTGTTTTTCCTGAGAAGATTCTGATATCTCTGCTTCCGAGTATGTGAAGCCTCAGCAACTGAGGAGGGACGGAGAGTTCAGTAACACTGAGTTACAGAGGTGTAAACACAACACCACAGTTGGGAGGAAGGATATCTTTGTTAACGTTGCAAAGCCCCACCCCTTGAACTGAGATCTGAGAAGGCTCCTGCTCCATTTCTGCCACCCGCTAAGGTGGCATGTAGCAAAATTAGGGATGACCAAACAGGATCGTCCTGATAGCTTGAGGGGAAAGACAAGTGGAGTTTTCAAAAACCCTTTAGGCCTTTATAGCTCAGAATGGAATAAAAAGGGACAAGCCCAATTTCTTGTTCTTTGCAAGTGAGCTAGTGACAATCCAGTTGAGTCTTCCCCTGGCAGCTGGCCACACAGAGACAGAGGTTGGTCTTGTGATTAAAGCACTGGCCGGGGATTTGGGAGATTTGGTTTCAGTTCTTGGCTCTGCCACAGACTCTCTGTACGATCTTTGTACTGTGCTCTGCCTTAGTTTCCCATTTGTGAATGGGGATACTGGTTCTTCCTCTGTCTGTCCGGTTAGATTGTGAACCCTTCGGGGCAGGGACTCTTCCTATGTATATGTACAGCACCTAGCACCGTGGGGCTCACCTGATCTTGGCTGGGGCCTCGGCACCACTGCAAGACAAATAAAGATGCAATTTGTTTCCAAGATGTCTTTACTACCATTGCTCTCGTTCACTAGTTCTCGTGACTGTTTTCTCAAATGTCAAGGAGCCTCAGGAGTTCACACATGGACCTTTGGCTCTGGGTCCATCTTCACCACAGAGTTAACTAGCGTTACCGTAGCGCAAGTGAGAACAGACACGCTACAAAACAAAACTTGAGTCGCTGGGTCCACACTGGCATTGCACTCCCTCAGGAGAGACTTCTGGGTGCCTGGCCTACAGTTCATTGCGGTGCCGTACGTGGAGCTGCCCTGTGAACTCTTTCCCCAGGGAACCTGTGAGAATGTCAGACCAAGGCCTGCACAAGCCTTACTCATTGCAGCACCAGACTGCCAGGCTGGCTGGGGAACCTGTAGCTCATGCCCCACAAACCGAGGCTACACTCACTGACTGTGGAATCTGCTGAACTGCTGATTGGTCAGCTCTAAGGATACAATTTGGTCACAGACTCTGTGACTTTAACAGACTCCGTGACTTCAAACCCTCCTCCCTCCCGCGCGGCAGGGCTCCAGCTGTCCGCCCCCAGGCCAGCGGGGCTCAGGCTGTCAGCCCCCCACGATGGGCCTCTAGCTGTCAGCTCCCCGCCCCATGCAGGGCTTCAGCTTCAGCCCCACACCGCAGGGCTCTGGCTTCCATGATTTATGGTTTATTGTCCACATCCTGCCCACGAATTTTAATAAAAATCCCAGTGCCAAAATCTTAACCTTGTCATCTTCTAGCATAAACCTTCCTGTTCCTGCCACAGCCATGCTGTGAGCAACTAGTTGCTTAGGGTTACCATATTTAAAAAATAAAAAAAGAGGACACTCCATGGGGCCCTGGCCCTGCCCCTTTCCCACCCCGCCCCAACTCCGCCCCTTCCCCGCCCCTTCC
>NW_020677528.1:0-1282 GCF_002925995.2 Terrapene triunguis | reverse complement strand
TTCTAGTTCAGGCCCATCTTTTTAAAAAAGAACTTTAGGTAGGGTTAACATGCATCTGTATTTTCCCAGACATGTCAGGCTTTTTGGTTCTTAAATCGCTGTCCGGGAGGAATTTTTAAATTCGGGAAAATACGGACGTATGGTAACCCTATTGGTACAAAAAATACATACAGTGGCACATCCCTTAAATCAGAACTTTTTATAGGGAACCGGTTGTTAAGATTTTGGCAGCTCATTGCTGTATACCCCCCTTTCTCTCAGACATACCCCCTCCCAGCCAGGCCTGTGCTCCTGTGTTGGTAGAGTATCAGTGACGTGCATAATGATGTCCCAGATGGCTGCATTCTCCTGGCCAGCCCTTTCACAGAATCATAGAATATCAGGGTTGGAAGGGACCTCAGGAGGTCATCTAGTCCAACCTCCTGCTCAAAGCAGGACCAACACCAACTAAATCATCCCAGCCAGGGTTTTGTCAAGTCTGACCTTAAAAACCTCTAAGGAAGGAGATTCCACCACCTCCCTAGGTAACCCATTCCAGTACTTCACCACGCTCCTAGTGAAAAAGTTTTTCCTAATATCCAACCTAAACCTCCCGCACTGCAACTTGAGACCATTACTCCTTGTTCTGTCATCTGGTACCACTGAGAACAGCCTAGATCCATCCTCTTTGGAACCCTCTTTCAGGTAGTTGAAAGCAGCTATCAAATCCCCCCTCATTCTTCTCTTCTGCAGACTAAACAATCCCAGTTCCCTCAGCCTCTCCTCATAAGTCATGTGATCCAGCCCCCTAATCATTTTTGTTGCCCTCCGCTGGACTCTTTCCAATTTTTCCACATCCTCCTTGTAGTGTGGGGCCCAAAACTGGACACAGTACTCCAGATTAGGCCTCACCAATGTCAAATAGAGGGGAATGATCACATCCCTCAATCTGCTGGCAATACTCCTACTTATACAGCCCAAAATGCCGTTAGCCTTCTTGGCAACAAGGGCACACTGTCGACTCATGTCCAGCTTCTCGTCCACTGTAACCCCTAGGTCCTTTTCTGCAGAACTGCTGCCTAGCCATTCGGTCCCTAGTTTGTAGCAGTGCATGGAATTCTTCCGTCCTAAGTGCATAACTCTGCGCTTGTCCTTGTTGAACCTCATCAGATTTTTTTTGGCCCAATCCTCTAGGGTTACCATATGTCCGGATTTTCCTGGACATGTCCGGCTTTTTGGGCTCCAAATCCCCGTCCGGGGGGAAATCCCAAAAAGCCGGACATGTCCGGGAAAATCGGGACAT
>NW_020677527.1:0-3965 GCF_002925995.2 Terrapene triunguis | reverse complement strand
GATGTCCCCCACTAAAATGCCAAGGGGAAAGAGCCCAGGCTCATTTCAGAGGGTTGGAGGAAACAGGAGTTCTAAGCAATCAGGCAAAGGAGGGGAACCACAAGCCCCACCACGAAGGGGTTGAGGTTTGGAAGCATCTCCTAGGTTGCATCTGGTGCAAAGACCTGTGGGCAGAAACAGAATTGTGGGGGTCACTTCCACTCACCAAATGCAATTTCTGAGTGAAGAATGGGTGGACCCCAGGAGGGGACCCCAGATAATTGCCCTGGGGGCAACAAGAGGCTCAGATAGAGTAACACCTTTGGCAAGGGAGGAAAAGCCTAGGGATAGAAAAATATGTCCATCAGGCAAGGGGGAGCTATGTGACAGAGTGCTGGGAACCAACACCTACTGGAAATCTGGAGATGGGCAGGTATAAGCTGGCCCCAGCGAACAACCTTTCCCTCCAGCCTAAGGGGAGGAGCTACCAGACCCAGATCCCAAGCAATTCTGGGGGACAACTATTGAAAAAGCAGGGACAAGTGTGAAGATCACAGTTTCAAAATTAGGGAGCCAGAAGGGGACACCAACCAGAGAACCCTGGACAGCCTCCACTGCAAAACAGTCTATTTCCCTTCACTAGGATCTTCAGCCCCATCTCTGGGCCCTTTAAATTCAGGCCTTTGTTGGGCTCCCAATTAAGGTCTATCCCCTTCTTGGGGTTTATGCTAATTTACCTGTGGCCAGTAGGGGAACCCAGGCCCTCCCCCTACTCCGGCTACCAACCCAAGGGCTCTATAAACAGCCACATACTGCTTACTTCAATCTACTGTTTTCCTGGGCCTCTTCCTACCAGGCCCCTTTCATCTCCAGCCCTAGCTCAGGGACAGCATCCTCAGGTTCTTCTCTATACGCCTTTTCTCTCCTCTGGTCCCAGCCAAGAACTGACCTGCTAAGGCCCCGCAGCAACTTTTATCTGAGCCTGCTAGGATCTGATTGGCTGCTTCCACGAGGCCTCTCTAGGCAGGCCTGGAGGACCCACCTTCGCTGTTTTTGTCACTTCACTGCTTCTTAGGGCATGGTGCAGTAGGACTGGGGTCTCCTGTAAGGTGCCTGTGATGGGGTTTGCCTCACCACCGCTGGCACCTCCTGCCGGTCGCTCCAGGAATTAGCTCTTACCTCTGCGGCGCGCCCTCAATGCGTGGTGTCAGGCCCATCATTAGCTCTGCTGCCCTGGGACCTGCGTGGCTCCCTGCTCAGCGTCCTCCTCCGCTGGAGGGTCTCCATTTACTTCAGGTCACTGCCCTCCAGCAGTGCCCATCTCACCCCCTTCTGGGGGAGTGTTGGTAAAAGCAGTCCTTCCATCCGCACCTGCCTCATGGCCAACCGCAACCCTGTAATCTAGCCCCTTATCTCAGGGGCCAGTTGCAGTCTGTCTTGGCCCCTCTTTGCAAAGACCAGGTGCAGTACAAAGGTGGGGCCCCAACCCAGAGACCCTCTAGCAGCAGCCTCCCTCTGCCCTTCTTCCTTCCCCTCTTGCCTGCTTAGTTCCCCTGGGCCGCTTCCCCTTTGGCCCTATTCACCTTCCTGACCCTTTACAGCAGGGCTGCAGCCTGACAGGTAATGGGCTGGAGCTCCTATCTGCTCCCACAAGCCTGCCCAGCACTGCTCTGTCTAAGGTGCTGCTCCTTTCATCAGGAGCCAGTCCTCCTCCCTTACCAGCCAAGGAGTGACTGACTTCTCCCTAGCTGGGCAGCCTTTATATAGGACCTAGCCCAGTCCTGATTGGCTGCCTCCCCCCCGCCCTGATTGGCTGCTGGTTGGCACCGCCTCTCTGGCCTGGTTCAGCCCTTTTTCTCCGGGGGTGGGGCACCGCCCCACCACAGAGCTGCAAAGGCCAGGTACATCCCACCACAGTCCCAAATCAAAAATCTTCCAGAATTTTTGTTTTAAATGAAATTTTCTGCTTTTTGTTCCTATTCAGAAAATCTTGTTTTTGAAACTTTGGAATTTCGCATGGAACAGAAGTTCTAGTTTCTAACCATTTCTAATTATGTTAAAATCATTTTTAACTAGCTGAGTGAATCTTTCAGCTTCTTTGAATCCTTCTGACTCTCGCTGGAAAATGCTACATTTAGAAAGAGAAGCAGCCAGAGGGAGTTGAAGATCCCCCAATTTCTGCCTCTCAGAAATGTATATGTTCCTGTACGGAGGAGTTAAAAAATAACTGTGTCATTCTGCATAGCTCTGTTTGAGGCCTTGTGGATGCATGTTAAATAGCTTTAATGTGCTGTAGTTTTGCACTCCAAGGGGGAAATATTTGTCATTTTTCTGTGTATTCTAGGTCATGTGCATGATATTAGAGGAAATGAGCGCATTACAAAGTATAATTGGCCATGTATATTTGGTGGGAAAGAATATAAACCGTGAGAAGTAAGGGAAGGTGACTGTTCAATACGCTGGCCCTATTTAAATGCACATTATTGTTCATCAGCCTCCAGAATGCTCTAGATGCTTCCCAAATTGGAAAGATACCATGGTGCTTGTCCTGAAAGCTTATAGACTGAATGCCAGATAGGCAGGATACAAAGTGATCGAGGTAGGGATTGGCCAAGTTAGGTGATATAATGCTATATGGGAGTGGGAAGATCTCTGTAGGGAGGATCTCTGGCACATGAAGATCTTTGGGGGCACAATACTTGCTCTTTCAAATCATGGCCAGCTGCTATGTGGTGGACTCAGGATATTTTTTCCATAATGGTGTATTTGATTTGCTACAAAGCAGCAAAAGAAAACTAATTTTATGTTGTCTGAGTACCTTGTTGGTCTGCTAAAGAGTTGGAAAACCCTAAATGGAAGATTTTCAGCAAATGGCTCCTTTGTGGGAAATGTCTCTGGGCAATCTGAAAAAAATAAATCAATCGGAGTCCCCCTTGGTGTGTGCTGTGATGTAAGAGTATCAAAAGGATCCTGTTGCGAGATACACTATCATGATGTGAGATTACTAAAGGCTCATACTCATGGTAATAGGAAGGAAGTTACCCAGGAGACCCTGTTACAGAGGCAAGATTCAAGGAAATAGTCTCAAGGGAAGTTAAACTGCTGTATGAAAAGCCAGAAGTAAGATAACAAAAAGTGTTTTCATTGTGTAGACCATCAGAGCTCCCATAATTTATCCCATTGTGTCCGTCCTAGTTGTAGCACTTAATATTACCTACAGTTCTTAAACCCCCTAGCTATTATAATTGCTGCAGTGCTTAGACACACCAAGGCTGAATGAAAAACTTCGGTAGTGATGTCAAGCTGGAATATCCTTGTGAAAGTACTGGGGATTTAATACTCCTCATTCACACTTGTCCTTTTCTCTGCATGTTGTATTTAATTCCCTCCTACTTTCCCCTTTTCCTAGTGACCCCTTGCTAGGGCTGGCCTGTTGTAGAAGGGAAACACCTCAGACAGTGTTAGCGCTTTTAAAGTAGAATGAGGAAATGTCTGACCTCAAAGAGTCCAATGATTGTCAGCAAAATCTGAACTATTGAAAAGGAAAGGATGGCCTTGTGACTAAAACACAGGCTTGAAAGTCAGGACATTTGGTTCCTGTTTCCAGCTCTGCCATATAATTTTCTGTGTGTTCTTGGGTATGCCATTAAAACTTCAGAGGGACTTGTATTTGTCTGTAAGATGATACTTTTTTCTCCCTGAAGAGTTATAACAAGGCTGCACATTTTCAAATCTTTCCACTCTCTCCCTTGTTTGTGTTTTGACTAGGGTTACCATACGTCCGGATTTTCCCGGACATGTCCGGCTTTTGGGGGCTCAAATCCCCGTCCGGGGGGAAATCCCCAAAAGCCGGGCATGTCCGGGAAAATCGGGAGGGAGGGAGGGCTCGGCGGTGCGGGACCTGGCCGGGGTCGCTGGCATGGTGCCGGGCCGGGAGCCGGGCCGGGTGCGCAGTGCCGGGCCGGGGGCCAGGCCGGGCCAGGAGC
>NW_020677526.1:0-7146 GCF_002925995.2 Terrapene triunguis | reverse complement strand
CTACATTTGAACCCTAAAGTTCAAAGTGGGGATACAGCCTTGACAGTCACACTCATTATAATTTAAATGGTGTACAAGATTTGCAGTTAAACATCCATAATCCTCAAGGCTGTGGAATATGGCTGCCGGTATCCGGAGAGGTTGGATTTGGCTAGATTGTCTGGTGGGCGGGAGAAGAGTGGGTGGAGACAGCTACAAGGATAATAGTGGATGGGACTGGCGGACAAAAGCATAGCATTTGACATGTGGGAAAACCAGGGTGAGATAGGTGGAACAACCTTAAAGGAGTCCTAGGTCAGGGTGGTGTGGCATAGGTTCTATCTGCCAACAAATCTATACGTTATAAAACAAAACCAAAGCTACATACTTCAACACAGATTCCAACTTACCTCAAAACAGCCTTCAAAGTTTCCTTTTCTCCCATTAATTCAACGGAGAAGTGAATTTATTGCTTTCTTAATTTACTATCAGGCATTAGGATGGCAGCTTCCAGTTTCTGAGGTAGGCTCACTTGCCATCATATGAATCACTAGCCTTCAACAGACATTTCTTTAATATTTTATAGTGGGTTTTTTTTACTTGTAAATTGCAGAAATAATTTACCTATGAAGGATGTGGTGATAAATGGCTCCTATAAAGAGAACATTTGAAAACCTGTCCACTTCATGCCAAGTATCTAAATGGCAGCGAAGCTCTCTTGAAAATTGGACTAAATGGGCCATCCTTGCCTCTGTAGTGTAAAGCTGGACACAGCAGAAATACTGCCCCTCAGATGCCGATACTTTTTAATTTTGTGAGGTTCATAGAGGAGCCATAGAAATATGTAAAGTAGACACCCTCCTATTTTATGTAATATTTAAGCTAAAGACTTGACCCATTCAGTTCTGAGAAGTAAGAATGTGATACCACTTTAACCACTGTCTGTGCTAGACAATCTGATTTTTGTCTTCAGAGTGGCTCTGGGGAGTGGAGGTGTGTTTTGTGTCTAAAGATTACCCTATACAGCACAGAAGTTAGAATGCTTTAGCATTGTGTAGAGTCCTGAGGGATATGAAGGGAAGTTTATGGCTAGGCATACCATTTCCCGAGGACTTTAAGGCTGTTTCTACTGAGTGGATCCAATATTTTAAATTTAAAGATTCAAGGATAGATAGTTATTTATTTACAAGCCAGGTAGGGTAGGAGGAAAAATGCAGCCAAGAGTTCCACACACTGCATTTCTGGTGATATAGTTCTCAAACTGGGGGTCGGGACCCCTCAGGGGTTTGTGAGGTTATTATATGGGGGGGGTCACAAGCTGTCAGCCTGCACCCCAAACCCCGCTTTGCATGCTGCATTTATAATGGTGTTAAATACAGACGCTCCCCGACTTACGCAAGTGTTCCGTTCCAGAACGCCTTGCGTAAGTTGAATTTTGCGTAAGTTGGGGACGTATACCCGACAATTACGCAAAAATAAAATAAAATAAAATAAAACCTGCTTATGGAACTTATGGAACTTTTTCCGTAAGTGCGGGTTTGCGTAAGTCTGGTTTGCGTAACCCAGGGAACGTCTGTATATAAAAAAGTGTTTTTAATTTATAAGGGGGGCGCACTCAGAGGCTTGCTATGTGAAAGGAGTCACCAGTACAAAAGTTTGAGAACCACTGCTGTAGTATTTAGCAGGTAACTACATCTGCTATAGGCAGGCATATGGAATTAGTGTGGAATGAATGAATGGAATCATAAATGTAGGCACACACAGTGCTATCTTCCAAGACCATTGGAGAGTATCATTGATATTATTTTATAAACTTTTTCTTTTGCACAAAGATGTGCGGGCATGATATATAAGATCCAAACAGAATTTCTTCTGTGGTAAATTTTGAAAATTTAGTGCCCAAAATATAGAAATCAAAAAGATTAAACATACTCTAAATCCATTGCAGTTATTCAACACTTACAATGTCTCATCAAAATGCCGATCTCCATGAAAAAAATCAATCCTTGGGCAAATCATTTTCTTCAAAATAAAATAAAATAAAATGAACACCCTGCACTTTTATGTTTCATCTGGTTTAAAGACAAAAGAGGTTTAAGGAGCTGCAAAAAAATAAAAATAAAAAATTAAAAAAATGCTTTTAAGGCCTCACTAAAATCATCCCTCAAAAAATTATGCAGTTTCTGTAAAACTCCCAGCAAAAGTAGTCTTGCTAATAAAAAGGTCTTACAAAGGATGGATTGAAGATAAAACAAACAAACACAACTCTGAGTCAGCACTTTAATTAGCTTCATGTTTCCCTTCTGAAATTAACCTGTTTCATATTTAATGTGAACTGTAAGGAAAAATATAACTACAGTTTCGGCTTCAACATATTTAATCAAGCTTTTCCTTTATCTGACCTCACTTCACTTACAAAACTTGATACACATTCCCATAGTAAAAAATAAATAAATATGAAAGTAGCATCTATCAGGGAAGAATGGGACTTCTCTATTATTACTACCGTCTGGGATAAATTCAACATAGCAGCAGTATTATATGGTGTCTGTATTCACAATAACCAAGGCATAATAGTTTTCATTATAAAGATTTGAGGGTTTTATGAGGTGAGATTTAGGTTCATAATTTACAATTGGGCTAAATTAATCTGGCATAATAAAGTTCCCCAAAGATGAATTTGATTTCCTATGAAAAAATGCCTACAGAATTTGCAGAGCTTGAATCCTAGGCACCTCAATTATCTGCTTTTCTCATTGGCCAACCCAAATTTCTGACAATGAAGATTTAAGTTTCATCGTTATTCATGCAGTAAGCAACAGTGATGCATGTCTGGTTGGTGTGAGTTTGTCAGCACCATCCCATCAGTATCTGTGACTTAACTAGAATGTTATATGTTGTCATCATTTAATACAGATTAGCTCTGGATTGCAGCTAAAACAGTAACTTGTACACTCATATTTATGAACTTGTCTGGTAGGAGTTGAGACTAATCAATTATTTCACCAAGGACCTTAGCAGAATTTGTGCACATGCCTCTGTTAGTGAAAGAGTGGCACATTAATCCATTTATTTCTCTTTTCCATTTGACCTATTTAGAGACATTGAAAATGAATTAAAGAAAGCATCAAAAACAAGAAGCAGAGCAAGCAGCACAGTTCATTTCTTAGACTTAAAGGGCTTTACAATCTAGTATCAAGGATAAACATACTGTACTCCACATATGAATCACATAATGTATGTGTTTTTCTTTCATTATTTTGTACTATATTAAACATTAGAAATGTGGCATTAGCAGGATTTTTTTTCTGTTCTAATTCGATGACACAAAATCCAGTATCCCTGAGGTAAGGTTAAACAGGAGCTTGTATTGGCAGAGTTGAAATTCAGACACTGCAGATATAATCCATCTCCCTGACACATGCAGTGCTTCATTGTGCGACTGCCAGACACAGTCTGCTGAGATGAGAATGTCACAGAATACCAAACTAGGGGGAGATGGAGTTTTGTTCATCGTTACTTTAATCTGTGAATATCCATCTAAAGATCTATATGCAAAGCTATGGGTAGACAGAAATATAAATAGATGTAGTTACTAACACAGAAACAATCAGAGGAGAGAATATAACATATGCTAGATGCCCAGAACTACCTGAAATAGTTAATCAGGGTAATTGCTTCTATTTACAGCAATTTTTGGTGCAGATGCTGAGTCACCACTTCAGCTGTCTAGCAAAGACCAGTGACTTGCCTGCCTCTACCAATGATTTCTGAACTTAAACACAAATGATAAAGAGAGCCTGAAAGAAAAGAGTGCATTGTCATCAGGAGGGGATAGATGCTGTATCCCAGAGGAAAAACAGCTCCTTTGTATTTTCCAAGTGCTACCAGTGTTTCGATTACTATCCAGCTACTCCCATTCCTATATGCATATAAGGTTCCAAATGAAAGAAAATCAGCAATTAAGCAATAGTCTAGGTAGTTAAGGCTCTACAATAAATAACCAGCTGGCACAGTGTCTGAGTATTTTTTTCTCCAGCAGGAGGCAAAGATGCATGACAGCATCGAGATAAATTATTATTATTAATCACTACTTGAGCTTATATTTCACCTAGGATTCCAAAATATTTTGCAAATGTAGAACCATTCCTGCAGGATATTGACTACTTCCAGACAATGGCTGAGCACCTTGCAGGATCAGGCCTTATTCACAGGCAGACTCTCACCCATCACTAAAATGCAGTCCCTGCTGTGGTGAAAGCAAGAGCTGTTATATAGTGCACTGCAACATGACACAGCAGTTAAGACCAGGAAGTGACATATACTTTACCTTACCCTGGCAGAGCTACAGGAGGAATTCAGGTAGACAGAATGTACCTAAATTGGAGTTTCACCAGGACAAAAGGGAAACTATATGCCATGGGAGTTAGTATTCATTTGATTACTATCGTGTACACCTCAGGCTTCCCTTGGCTCCCATCACCCTGTTTTCCATGTACTCCATTTGCTGGTTGCTTCAGAGGTCTGGGGAAGGGGAGGTGTGACTGGAGAGGACTGTTGGGGTAGTCTGTATGTGAGGTACTTCCTTGGCAACAGAGAACATGAAGAGAAGGACTGAGGTGAGTGGGAAGTTCAGTGGCTTCAAGGAATAATCAGCCAACCATATTCCCTGCTTGCCAGCATCTGATTCTGTGATGTTAGGACTTTTGCTGGTGGGTACAAACATGGGAGCGCTATCTGTTCTCTGCTGCCCCTCTTTGCTGCTTGTGCATTAATGTCCTTCCCTCAGCTGTGTGAGTCAGTGAGAGACCAGAGAAGATGTGGGGATGCAGTACTCATCTGTGGCTGTTTGGGGACAGCTGCCTTAAAAGATGGGGGCAGAAGCAGATGGGAGGTTAGGGGCTGAGGGGACTGTGAGGTTCCTTTCACTCAGTTCCTCTGGAAAAGAACATTTTTGCAGGGAGGAGTGAAGATCATCATCATGGTGAAAGAAAGTAATGGAGATAGAGAGAGAGAACATTCTCTACACTGCCAGTGGCTGTGCCCAGACATGGGATTTCTTATGACCATAAGTGGTTTAAGATGTTTTATATCTCATCTGAAGAAAAGCATCTCTACAAACACTGTCCTTAAGCCCATGATGTTGTATACATGCAGTACCAAGTAAGAACTAAGAGCAGCACTTTCTGTAGCAGTAAGATACCTTAGAAGTCACCCTCCTAGCCTGATCATATTATGAAAGCAGATGAGATCAAATCACAAGTACCTTCAGCAAGCATTTATATGCTCCTATAGCCACAGATGGAAGGAGCCACTGTGATAGGAATATACTTCAATAATTTTGTATATATTTCAGTGACTTGTTCTTTTTTCTTAGTCCTATTTTTGAGGAAAAGGTTTGGAACCAACTTGAACTTTTGCCTAAGTCTGAAAACAGAACCTCTTTAATAAATTAAAACAAAAACAAAAACAAATGGAAATTAAAATATATTGTTTTCTTTTTTCATCTCTACACTTCCTGGCTTTGTCTAGATGTGGAAGGGCAATAATACAACAAGAAAAATCTATCTGTGTGATATTCTTAACCAACTGAAACCAAGTAATATTGGAATCACATAAGAAAGCTTAACTTTTTTTGCAAGATTTCCATTTCAGTTTGCAGACCAAAGTAGTTCAGATAAGCATCCATACTTTTGGAGAGGCGATTGTTTTAGTTGGAATTTGACAAGCATAAATAGTATAATCAGCTGCTAGATTTTTTAGTTTTTCTTGGCTCTGCAAAAAAAGTTCTTTGTATTTTCTGAGGTTTTATTTCTTGGTTGAGGAAGAGAAAAAATATATAGTAATATTTATACTTATACTTCTTTGCACAAGAAGATCTCAAAGCACTTTGTAACCATTAAGGACTAGGGATGGTCAAACCCTTCCAAATTTTGAAAATTTCAATGAAAAAAGGGACATATCCTGCAAGAAAAATATACATGAAAAATGACTCCCATTTTTTGACCAGCTCTATTAATGAAATAAATGTACCATCTTTCTTGTAAGGTAAATTTTATTCCTGTTCTACAGATGGGAAACTGAGACACAAAAAGGTTAAGACTTAAATTGTCCAAATGGGATCATGAGTGCTTGCTATCTCCCCAGATTGGCCCGGGACGGCGAACCGCGGCCAGTGGGGGCCGCGATCGGCCGAACCTGCCGCGTCAGCAGGTAAATAAAACTGGCCCGGCCCGCCAGGGTGCTTACCCTGGCGAGCCGCGTGCCAGCGTTGCTGACCCCTGGAGTAGAGATATGTACATGCTTCAGTGTGTGATGCAACATCAGGTCCTTAAGTGGCCTCAAGTTTGAGTAGCTGAGCATCCACAAATCCATATGAAGTAAATGGCAGCTGTGGGCACCTCTGAAAAATAAGCCTTTTGTTTAGGTGTCTAAATACATCTTTAGGTGCCTAACTGTGGGCATCCAGGCTTGAAAAGATTTGCATAGGTCTCTAAAGTTGGTCACACAGTTTTAGAAACCATGAAAATTTAGGGCTAAATTACTTCCGCATGGTAACAAAAATCTGTGGCAGAACTGGGAATAGAATCCAGATCTCCTGGCTTCTAGCCCTATGCTTTAACTGCAAGACCGTCTGACTTCTCACGTTAGACCATATTATTGAAGTTTAAGAGCACAGGGGCTTTTTCTCAAGTTGGTAGTCCCACACTATTACCATATTGCTTGTCAGGAGGTAGAGAATCTATTGTGAACTCCTGGCACTCTACTGATATAAACCAAGCTGCTGGCAGGGTTGAGAAAGGTTTGGGCATACTGGCTCCTTAAGTAGCTGAGAGGCAGAAGTGGAAAGTGGTGGGATCAAAACATTGAGTAGTATGAAGGTCCTGTGACCAGTAAGCATACATGGGTTTGGGGGGGCGGGGGATGGGGAATGTGGTTAATAGGATATCATTAAGGAACCAGTGGACTGATATAAGATTAGGGCCGCTCGGGGGGGGGCAAGTGGGGCAATTTGCCCCAGGCCCTGGGCCCCGCAGAGGTCCCCATGAGAATATTGTATTCTATAGTATTGCAACTTTTTTTATGGAAGGGGCCCCTAAATTGCTTTGCCCCAGGCCCCCTGAATCCTCTGGGCGGCCCTGTAAGAAAAGCTGAGGAAGGCACTGT
>NW_020677525.1:0-1097 GCF_002925995.2 Terrapene triunguis | reverse complement strand
CCACGTTCCAGGTTCTCGCTAACCAGCGTCTCTCCCCTCCCCACAGGTATCCGCCACTGCGCCAGCAACCCTTGTGCCAACGGCGGGACCTGCGTGGAGGATGTGCAGCAGTTCACCTGCTTGTGCCCCAGCAGCTGGTCAGGCAGTAACTGCCAGACCCCCGTCTATTCCTGTAGGTACAGACCAGGCCCCGGCCTCTCGCACCTCTCGACTCCAGGAGGGGCAGCAGCAGAGTGGATCAGTTGTGTGTGTGCGCACGTCTGTGGTACAGGGAAGAGGTGTGTGTATGTACGGTACAGGAAAGAGGCGGGGGTGTGTGTGTGCGCGCGCACGGTGCAGGGGAGAGGGGTGTGTGTGTGTGTGTGTGTGTGCATGTGCACAATATCTTCATTAACGACTTAGATATTGGCATAGAAAGTACGCTTATTAAGTTTGCGGATGATACCAAACTGGGAGGGATTGCAACTGCTTTGGAGGACAGGGTCATAATTCAAAATGATCTGGACAAATTGGACAAATGGTCTGAGTTAAACAGGATGAAGTTTAACAAAGACAAATGCAAAGTGCTCCACTTAGGAAGAAAAAATCAGTTTCACACATACAGAATGGGAAGAGACTGTCTAGGAAGGAGTACGGCAGAAAGGGATCTAGGGGTTATAGTGGACCACAAGCTAAATATGAGTCAACAGTGTGATGCTGTTGCAAAAAAAGCAAACATGATTCTGGGATGTATTAACAGGTGTGTTGTGAGCAAGACACGAGAAGTCATTCTTCCGCTCTACTCTGCTCTGGTTAGGCCTCAGCTGGAGTATTGTGTCCAGTTCTGGGCACCGCATTTCAAGAAAGATGTGGAGAAATTGGAAAGGGTCCAGAGAAGAGCAACAAGAATGATTAAAGGTCTTGAGAACATGACCTATGAAGGAAGGCTGAAAGAATTGGGTTTGTTTAGTTTGGAAAAGAGAAGACTGAGAGGGGACATGATAGCAGTTTTCAGGTATCTAAAAGGGTGTCATAAGGAGGAGGGAGAAAACTTGTTCACCTTAGCCTCTGAGGATAGAACAAGAAGCAATGGGCTTAAACTGCAGCAAGGGAGGTCT
>NW_020677524.1:0-5448 GCF_002925995.2 Terrapene triunguis | reverse complement strand
GCCCCGGGGGGAGGGCGTAGCGAGCCCCGGCGGGGGCTCGGCTCCCCCCCGGCGGCCAGAGCGCCGCGCCGCCGCCCCCCTCCAGGTGCCGCCCCAAGCACCAGCTTGGGTGCTTGGTGCCTGGGGCCGGCCCTGCATGCATTGAAATTCTCTGTGCAGATGACTAGTCTGACAGGTTATTTATACATACAATTGCTATGATTGTTGTTCTATTCTAGTAACTGCAAGTGCAATTTAGTTGTGCAAGTGTGTGCACATTTGCACACCTAAACTTCTGAAAACCAACAGGCCTATATTCTACACTGAATGAAATATGCCATGGACTATTTGTTAGTTATGAAACGTTACATCTGCTGTATAAATAAAAAGATCAGACTTCCAATCTGCTGTTTTAGGGCACAGGCCATCTGAGTAAAAAATGGAAGATTTTTATTGGGTGCTGGGGCGGTGGGCTTGCTGTCTACACAGCATTGTTTGTAGCTTTGCAGAAGTGTTTGCATTGCAAAAGCACCAGCAATGTTTAGGTGTGTAACTGGGTATGATGTTCACATGTTTGTCAGAGCTGCTTGTAGCATATTTTGAAAGATGATTAGAAGTCCAACCCCCCGGCAGCAATGAACATCGGAGCTTTATGTAAAGGCAAACTTATGGAGTGACTAACACCTGCAAATTTCATGGGGCCTGATTCTTCTTTACACTATGGCCCCTTCACACGGTTCAACAGTGTCAAGGAGCCTTAAAGTGTCATGCAGTTCAGACCCCCGTGAGGCCCCTTTACACTACCAGACTGGTATATGGGGCCCGTAGTGTAAATGAGAATTGGGCCACTGTCTTCAGTTTTCACTGAGGGTCTCTCTTTAATTCAATGCTGAACTTGATCCTACTTGGTTCAATGGACAGATCTCATGATCCTGTGGTCAGATAAAGCCAGATTACAAATTTCATCTCCACACTCGGACAGTGCTTCAGGTCTTACAAGCTTCACTCAGACAAAGCTCACGTTGCCATCCACTGGTGTTTTGCTTGTGCAAGTTCTGCAGAACTGGCCACACACACACACACACACACCACTGGAAGTTAATCCACTGTAGAAAGCCAGGGTTAATTCCAGAACTCAGAACATGTAGCAGTTTAATGGGTACAGAGGAATAATTATTTCCCATATTAATACGTTAATATCTGTCAGTTCATTGCAAACAGCTGACAATCTACACTTTGTTGCCCATCTTAGAGCTTTGATAAAGTACATCACCTAAAATAATTACAGCTAGTTTGACACACATACCACATCAGCAAGTCAAAGTGTTGGTGTCACTAGGCATCACCCTAGGTAGCTCGGGGGGGTGGAAGACCACGAGAGTCGATGAAGCCCCCCCGCACTAGGCCAAAGTGAACCAAGGCCCCTGCATGTTAAACTTTATTAGCCTCACAGGCCAGCAGCTGGGAAGCAATAGTAATAAGGCCTGCATGCTTCTGGCTGAAAGGCAAGATAACAGATCAAAGGGAAAAGGACAAGATAACGGTTCAAAGAAGAGTTACTAACGAGCTAGACTTATAGCCGCCAAGATGACTTAACTGCTTAAATGTAACTGCTGTAGGAGGAGGGAGGGGGTAGGGAAGAACGGGGAGGGAGAAAGTAAAGTATAAAAAGAGAAAAACTGCTTATGTTGGTGCGCTTGATTTGAGACATGCTGGTCTCCTAGTGCCTATTCAGAGCTCTTGAATAAACTTTGTCTGCTTCTCCACCCTGGTGTGTTCATTGGCGCGAAGCACAACGGGCAACGAACCCCACTGTTGCCCCCTCGGGCCCTCTGTGCCGGCAACAAAAGCTTTTGCTGTCTGTATGTAGGATATGATTTTATGGACATATTTATGGAGTTTGAGTTTTATACATAAAAGCACCTATCACCGACTCCAGGCTCCTTCCCAGCTATTAAAACTACAAGCTAGACAAAAAATTAACAACATCAGTAGCACATAACAACCCAAGTCAGATGAATCAACCAGCTGACAAAAGATATATTCCCCCTCCCCCGCCCATCTCCAGAGATTCCAACCCCATTGTCCCCGGCATTTCAGCTCCCTCCAAAAGTTCCACAGCTGGATGGACTTGGCAGTGGGCTTCGGAGCTCAACACATCTGATCTATATCACAGCCAGGGGCGGGATGTTCCAACAGCACAGTGCTTGGGTAGAAACACCCTGCCAGTATCACCCCACCCTTTACACAGAGGAGTCTGCAGTTCCTCCGCTGATCAGAATTAGAGGGGAAGAGGGGTCAGTCTCTCAAGATGGCAACTCTCAAGTCACTTTAGCCCACATGTGATGGGGTATATACCCCTTCCCTGCTTTAAAAGGGTTAATATGGATACGAGAGGCCAATTAGCCCAACTGGCTGCACCTGGGAAGTGGGCCATCCCTGATTAAAGATGAGGCCCAGCTGGAAGAGGAGCTGGGTGGTTGCTACAAAGGCAGACAATCTGGAGGAGAAGGGGGTTGCTGGGAGAAATTCTGTAATCACTCAATGGGACTAGAGAGAGAGCCCAGACTAGGAGGGTCAGGGAGGAAGCCCTGGGGCTGGGTTCTTCTCCTGAGTTTGTTAGGGGATTTCAGGAGGGAGCTCTGGCCCTGCGAGAAGGGTGAACTTGGAGATGCTGTGGGAGAGGTCTGCCAGCAGGCTTGGTAGGAAGATGGCATCAAGGAGTCAGGTAGAGTATACCTTGACTGCATGTCCAACAGTCCCTGGACTGGAGCCCAGTGGAGAGGGTGGGCCTGGGTTTGCCTACTAGTGACTGGTGGTGTGAAGCCCCAAGAAGGGGATATGGACTACTGGAAACCCTGAGAAAATGGGGTAGGACCACTGAGCCCAGAATTGAGAGCAGCAGGATTGGACATTTGTTTTTGTTAGACTTTCTGTTATCCTGGCAAACGTGGGACTGTTTGTAGCTTTGCAGAAGTGTTTGCATTGCAAAAGAATACACACGTAAATACTGCGGAACTGGTAACCTGACCTTGCCTGAGGGCTGAGTCACGAGAAGAAGTGGACCACAGCTGGAGTCGATCGACCTTGGCAGGGGTGCTAGATGTGGACAGCTGGCTATATCATTCTCAGCCACTGAGGGGGTACTCCAACAGTAAGTCCATCCTTCACCACAATTTTATCTAATCTTTTTATGATGTCTATAACTGTGTGTTGATATTAAAGACTAAACTTATAGGTAACCAAATCAGTTATTGCTGCTTCTGGCCTGTACACACTCTTTTGGAAATGCAGAGGGAGGCTAACTCTTGGAACAATTTTTATGATGGAAAACTCCATGTAAATGTTATTGCTACTTGAAATCAGTGGGAATACTGCCAGATAAGACTCTTTGACCAGACTTCAGATTGCAGGAAAAAACTGACATCAGAGGTCCTGGATAAAGTCTAATGTAAAGTTATTGAGAGCTCTCCTGCAGAAAGCTACAAGGAAATATTGTTTGCACAAAAAATTGTATTTTCTTCTTGTGGCTACTATGCCATAGTTAGACAGTAGATGGCGATAGTACTACAAGAACTACTGAGTCTTTTCCCACTGCACCCAGAAACACATAGTCATTTCCTAGACAGCCAGCTGACTAATTAAAACATTTGGTGCAATTCCTTCAGTTATTTTACGGACCAAATACTAAAATAGTGAGTTTGTTAAAAACTTTAAAGATTGAAAATAATATTGATTAACAAAGGGAGAGAGGCAAAAAAATTGCAAAAGCAATGGCATCTCACTTAAATGCAAAGAATGACCGCACTAGCAAGAGAAGAACCTCTCTGGTTACTGTAAATTAATAAGCAGTTTTGGAAAAAAAGGACAAAACACTGAGCTCTATCAATATCCCAAAATGTCATTTTATACAAACCCAAGTGCACTCTCTAACTAAAAAGTATTACTGAGATTCACTTTAAGGCTTAGGATCGAAGAGTACTTTTAATTACTATAACTTCCCTTTACTAGTTTAATAATTATTTTGGATTAAAGAAGAGGTTTCCACAGCATTTAGTGGAGAAGTTCCTTTGTTCAGTTGTCTAACATTCAGGTGATTCTAATAGTTTTACACAATGTCCAGAGAACCTGGCATTTATTTCAGTGCCACAAACATGTCGCCTTCCTCACTGAACAGGCAGGGCAGGAGGTATTTGTATGATGTTGCTGCAGATCTTGGGGGAGGGGTGATGCATGAGCTTTAAGGGCAACACTTGATTTCTAATAAAGTTCCTTATTCAGCGTTGGAAGAAAACAACTTTCAGTGATTCTTTGTCAATCTCTTTGGACACCTAGATACACAATGGGCACAGATTCCAAGGGGTGCAGATAATGAGGCCTTTCTAGACCATCAAACACACATGGCCAAATTCTTCTAACAGTTTCAATGGAATTACATGGTGAATGACTCGGGTCCAAATTCTTACACTTGACAATATCTATTTTGGATAGAAACAGGCTAGATTCTATTGTTCTCCAGTAACACTCTAGATAAGTCCATTGCAGCTCATTATCTATACTGGGGATGGCCAACCTGTGGCTCCGAAGCTGCATGCGGCTCTTTAGAAGCTAATATGCAGTTCCTTGCATAGGAGCTGACTCCGGGGCTGGAGCTACAGGTGCCAAGTTTCCACTGCTCAACCCCAGGCCCTGCCCCCAACTCCACCCCTTACCCCAAGGCCCTTGCCCCCTCCCCTGAGCCTGCTGCACCCTTGCTCCTCCCCCCTCCATCCCAGAGCCTCCTGTACACTGCAAAACAGTTGATCATGGCAGGCAGGAGGCACGGGGAGGGAGGGGGGTGTAGATCCGTAGGGCTGCCAGCAGGCAGGAGGTGCTGGGGATGGCGGGGGGGTGGGGCTGATAGGGGCTGCTGATGTATTACTGTGGCTCTCTGGCAATGTACATTGGTAAATTCTGGCTCCTTCTCAGGCTCAGGTTGGCCACCCCGATCTATACCAATACAGTTACTATGTATTTACACCAGTGTCACTGAGAGCAGAACGTAGTCCTATGGCATTACTCTTTGGTACCTTTTTGCTTTAAACTTTTAAACCTCTGATACCCTTATTTAATATCAACATTTTAACTCATTCTTTTGGATGACTTTGGTCTTTGTGACTGTAAATATGCATGTTAGCATGTGTCACAGTTACTGGGTAAGCCATGCCTTAGACCCCTTTTGTCTCGTGTGCACTCCTCCCTCATCTGATAGGTCTGGCGTCCTGCACCTCACTTTGGGTGGAACTACATGGTCCAACCAGGGCCGGCTCCAGGCACCAAGCACCCAAGCTCGTGCTTGGGGCGGCACCTGGAGGGGGGCGGCGCGGCGCTTTGGCCGCCGGGGGGAGAGCCGAGCCGAGCCCCAGCCGGGGCTCGCCGCCCTCTCGCCGCCCTGCCCCCCGGCGGCCAGAGCGCCGGGGGCAGGGCGGC
>NW_020677523.1:0-1459 GCF_002925995.2 Terrapene triunguis | reverse complement strand
AGAGGACCCCCCTCTGTCTTAGGTTCAAAGTACAGCAAACAAAGATACACACTCTGGTAAAAAGGTACATTTACAAGTTGAGAAAACAAAGTAAATCTAAGACGCCTTGCCTGTCTTTTACTTACTAGTTTGAAATAGGAGAGACTTGTTTAGAAAGATGGGGAGAACCTGGATTGATGTCTGGTCCCTCTCAGTCCCAAGAGCGAACCACCCGTTAAAACAAAGAGCACACACAAAAGCCTTTCCCCCCCCAAGATTTGAAAGTATCTTGTCTCCTTATTGGTCCTTGGGTCAGGTGTCAGCCAGGTTACCCGAGCTTCTTAACCCTTTACAGGTAAAAGGATTTGGAGTCTCTGTACACAGAGAGCTGTTACCCTTCCCTTTATAGTTATGACAGCCTGTAAAAGGTGTTTGATTTCTGAAGAAAAGTTCAACTTTTTGCCCCCAAAGCCCCCAAAACATGAAAAATTATACTTTTTTATTCTGAAATGCCACTGCAATACCTCATGGAAGTTGTGACTCAGCTACCTCTTATCTTCAGTGCCTCCTGTGGGTTGGGTTCCCCAGCTGAACTACATCTCCCATAATTGCAGTAGTCCAGGAAGAAGAAAGACCCTGGAGCATCATGGGGGATGTAATCAAGGCAGCCCAGTCCATAGAGGAGAATGGGGACATGTGGTAGCAAAATTACCACTCCAAAGAAACACCATGGTAGCATTTCCAAATTCAGATTTTCAGTTTTCAACCGAAAGATTTCAGCTGCAAACTTTCAGTTGATTTGATAAGTCAAAATATTCCATGGAAACTTTTGAAAAACATTTGTTTTTGTCAGATTTTCAAGGTGAAAATCCCTGTTTCCAATCAGCTCTAATAAAAGTTGAATTTAAGTAGATTTAATTGGGCCCAAAATAATTGTGTGTGTGTTTTCAATCCAAGCTGCACTGGTTATTTTTCATTTGGAACAGATGTCATATGGTGTCATTTCTGTTTCTTTGTAAGGACCTTTCCATTAGACTTAACAGGTGGGTCCCTCTGTTCTTCTCCAGCATACGGGCAATCCCTTTGCACATCTTGTGAACAACTGTAGTCTCAACACTCCTCTCTCCAGGCATCTTTGAGGATACACTGTGCTCCACAGGAGTTTTGAAGCACAGTGAAGGGGTGGGGCCAAGCAGAGTAAACTGGGTGCACTGCAAGAAACTGTTGCAGTAGTTTTCACATTCCCCTTGAGCACCAGACCTCCCTGGGAGCTCTGTACCACCTTCTACTTGGTGCGGTGGCTAAATGCCAAATTTTAAGCCTAAAACAAGAAAGTAGTAACTACAGACTCATACCAGACTTTGGATACTGGTCTCCGGGCCGGCTCCAGGCACCAGGCACCCAAGCTGGTGCTTGGGGCGGCACCTGGAGGGGGGCGGCGTGGTGCTGCGCACCGGCCGCCGGGGAGAGTGGGGCCACA
>NW_020677522.1:0-5329 GCF_002925995.2 Terrapene triunguis | reverse complement strand
CCAGAACGAGCAAACTCCAGTTCCAGGCAGTGGGGCCTGTGTGTCCTGAGTCCCTCTGGAAACCAGGTCTGAAATGGGGAGCAAGGACCCCAGGCCACGAACAGTCGGAGTGGGCAGAGCAGGCCTGTAACAGGGTGCTTTCCCCTGGGCTGCACAGCCTGGGGCCTAGCCAAGCTGATTATAGACTGAGCCCTAACTGAGAGGCAAAAGGAGAGGCCAGCCCCTCCCACCTCCGCTCCCCCTGGAGCGTCGCTAAAGTATCAAAAATGAATACAGTGGAGTCACATCTTACGCGGGGGTTAGGTTCTAAGGTCAGCGCATGTCAGGGTTCCTTCCCCACTCTGAATTTCAGGGTACAGATGTGGGGACCTGCATGAAAGACCCCCTAAGCTTATTTCTACCAGCTTAGGTTAAAAACTTCCCCAAGGCTCAAATTCCTTCCTTGCCTTAGTAGTGCTGCCACCATCAAGTGATTGAAACATTCAGGGAGGGCCACTTGGAGCCCCACTTTTCCCAAATATCCCCCCCAACCCCCTACACCCCCTTTCCGGGGGGGGTGTGCTTGAAAATAATCTCCTCACCATTTGGTACTGGTGAACTAAGACCCAAACCCTTGGGTCTTAAGAACAATGAAAAATGAATCGGGTTCTTAAAAGAAGAATTTTAATTTAAAGAAAAGGTAAAAGAATCACCTCTGTAAAATCAGGATGGTAAGTACTTTTGTTATTCTGTAAAGACTCAGAAACAGAGAGGATTTCCCCTCTAGGCAAAGCTTTAAAGTTAGGAGTGTTCCACCAACCCGTTGCCACCCGGGATCCCAGCCTTGCTCAGCCCCTCTGCCAGCCGGGGTCCCAACCGTCGGCTCCGCTCAGCCTCCTGCCGGCCTCGGTGAATGGAACCCCTGGCCAGCAGCGGGTTGAGCGGGGCCGGCGGCTGGGATCCCGGCTGCCAGGAACCGGTGGACAGAACCCCAGACCGGCAGAAAGCTGAGCAGTTCAGCCCGCTACCGATCTGGGGTCCCAGCCGCCAGCCCCACTCAGCCCGCTGACGGTTTGGGGTTCCATTCACCCAGGCCAGCAGGAGGCTGAGCGGAGCTACCGGCTGGGACTCCGGCTGGCAGCCGGCTGAGCAGGGCCGGCAGGGGGAGCCGGCGGACAGAACCCCAGACCGGCAGCAGGCTGAGTCCGCGGCCGGTCTGGGGTTCTGTCCACTGGCTCCTGCCAGCCGGGGTCCCGGCCGCTGGCCCTGCTCAGCCCACTGCTGGCAGGGCTGGCTCCAGGCACCAGCATTCCAAGCAGGTGCTTGCAGCGGCAATCTGCAAGGGGCGGCAGTCCGTGTGTTTTTTGCCGCTCCAAGCAGCGCGCCGAACTCCCGCCGCGGGGGCAGTCCGTGTGCCGTTAGGGCGGCACGCGCGTTTCCACGGCGGCGGCAATTCGCTGGCAGCTTCTATGTTCAGCTGCCCGCGGGGGCGATTTGGCGGCTTCTGTCTTCCAGCTGAAGACAGAAGCTGCCGCCAAATTGCCGCCGCCGCGGAAACGCGTGTGCCGCCGGAACGGCACACGGACTGCCCCCGCGGCGGCAGTTCGGCGCGCTGCTTGGAGGGGGACGTACAAGGCCAGAGAAAGGGCTACCAAGGCCGGCAAGGGCAAGTCGAGGCAAAGTCAGGCTGAGGAAAAGCCCCGAAGGGACGGAGGACCTTGTTTTGGTTAAAAACATGTTTGGACTCTTGGTTTGGGACGAGCAACCCAGGAAGGAGTGGACTAAAAGACGGTCACCTGGCTGAAGGGCTGAGTTCCCAGGCAAAAAGCTGCCTGAGTGCCCTAGCGACTCTGGGCGGGGGTGCTAGCCCAGCAGGAAAGCTGTGACCCCAGGCCTGGCCAGGAAGGGGCACCTAGCGGTGAGTGAACTGTTACAAGCCTGCTTCCATTCTGGAAAGAGCCTGGGATTGGAGAGGGGTGGGGATGGCCTAGGGGAGAGGATGGCTGGAGGGGTCCTACAGAAGGGGCAGCAGGGTCCGGTGATGAGAGCAGGGAACAGGTTCTACTGCAGCCCTGCCACTGAGTGGGAACGTGATCCTGGCCAGGTCACTCTCCCCCCTGGTGCCTCACTTTCTCTCTTTGAAATGGGGATCATCCTGTCCCACATGAAGAAAGTGTTTGAGCCTCTGCTCTTGCTTCCCAAATCCCTGCCCTCCTTGCCCCACACAGGCCTCTGCCCTGTTCCTCAAACTTCCCTGCCCGTGTTAGTGCCTGGGTCGCTCTGCAACTGCAAGGTCTCATGTCCAGTCTCCTGCCAGCAAACTGAAACCACCCCTAGATCCAGAATAGGAATCGCAGTTCCTGTGCGCTGCCCTGAATGGAGTCTAGACCATGGGCTTGGGGAAGGCCAACACTCACATCCAGGTAGATCCTCAACCTACTCCTCTGTCCCAGGAGCAGGAAGGCCTCTGGTTCCAGCTCTCTTGGTAGCTGGAGCTGCGGTGGGCCATTGGGCCACCCGTAGTCAGGGCAGTCAGTGCAGAGCAGTGTTTAACCAGTTACCAATCCATGAGAGGACCTTATGATGTGTCTATAGGGCACAATAATTCTTCATTGAATCAGCTGATTCAATTGCTTATTCTTTGGGGTTCAGACCCTTTGTTCTCCCCCTGAGGTGACAGAAGCCTGACTATCACATCTGTCTTTCAGGCTCTGTCCCAGCCTCTCACACAGATCTATCCTGCAGCCAGCCCAGCTCAGGGAGCAGTGGGGACAGGTCATCTCATCCTGTCAAACCAAGCAACATGGGTCCCATTGAAGCTCAGATGGAAGATCCCATGCACCTCCTGGAGGTAAGAGCCATTCACTCGTCCTGCCACTTGGGGCTCTTGCAAGAAACAGGGGGCTCCTGCTACATATCCTGGTTGGGAGCTTTCCCTGTCCCCGGATCCCGGACCTGGTACAGAGCCCTATTTCTCATCATGATATCCTCATTTTATTCTCAGAGGATGTGTCCAGGATCCTGCTGCAGGAGGTTTGAGCAGGGAGAGAACTCACTGTCACCACCCAGGGGTCTTCAACCCGGGTCTGCAGGGTTCATGGGAGCAGCCACACTCCAACCCTCCACCTGGCAGCCTGCTGAAAATTGCTTACCTCGGACCCATGAAGTTCAGCCCCAGTTTGAGGCTCCACTCCTGAGGTCCTATTGGAGGAGTCCCAGGAAAGCTCACTGGCCCCCTGGCCCTGCGTAAGACAGCAGCAGGAACACGAAGCTGACTGAACACCAGGCCTGCTCCCAGTTCTGGACCGTGTGCTGCCTCGTTCTGCTGCCGCTCCCCTGGCTTGATTTCCTGGCATCTGATTTGTGGTGGTGATCGCAAGTTTGTCTTTTGCGGCTGATCTTCCAGTATCCTGACCCAGCTGACTCTCCACTCCTGTCATGTGAGTGTGGACTCTGGCTCTGACCAGTAGGTCTGGCTGCCCTTGACCCAGCCGTGACATTGGCTTTTGTACAATTTCTCCAATGCCCTTTTCTGCTCTCCAGCAAGATACACCAGTCCCTTGGCTCCCAAAGTCCTAGTTGCTAGTCAAGGGCTGAGGGGTAGTGCTTGTATTGCCCCTGCCCCCACCCCAGCTGCTATTCCTATGGGAATCTCCCTAGAGCAGAGGAGAAATCTGCTCTTCTCTTAGGATCAGTCTCACCCTGGCCTCAGCTCAGCTCCTTTGTTTACCTGGAGCCAGGGACCACTTTTGAAGCCCTCAGCGTGTGGGTGGAGGTGGGAGCAGAGGCTGAAGCTCCAGCAGTTTCCACCAAAGAACACCACCGTGTCTTTCTATGGTCCCGCGAGGGCTCCCCATCCGTCTTGGAGCTGAATCCCAGATGGGAGCTGATAGATTGTCTGTGGTGGGCCATGTTCTTGTGTGGGATGGAGCTGTGTGCCAGAGAGGGCCAGGAGCAGATGCACCACACCTGGCCAGGACCGGGCTAAACAGCCTTTAATGCTAGGGGGAGTCAAACCATGGCCACAATACAGACTCCCTGGGCATCCATGGAGACTGAATCTGGGCCCTTCACCACCAAGAGCACAATTCATTCCAACTTGAGTCATGACGCTGGTGACCCCTGCCAGCCCCTCTGAGGGGGGTCAGTATTATCCCTGTTCGCTGGGGCATAGGGATACAAAGCAACTGGCTGCAAGGTCACACACGACGTCCCTGACAGAGGCAGGAAGGAAGCGTGGGACTGATACCAGTCCAGCTCCAACCACTAGACTCCACCCACTTCCAAAGTCAGAGAACCCAGGAGCCCTGACTCTGACACTAGGCCTTAAATGACAAGACCAACCTCCCTCCCACTCAGGAAGCCATAGAAGGGACCATCTGCTGAGCTCCCCTTGGCAATGCTGCTGTCAGCGACCATTGCTAGTGGGTGCCAAGTGCCTGAGCAGGGAACTGCTTGAGAGCCTCCTAGAGACTCACAGGTGTTTGACTGTGACCCTCAGGGAGCCCTGGCAAGAGACTCTCCGGCTCTAACAAAGGGTTTCTGTTCTCCTAGACAGTCAGCCCGTGAGGCCAGTTTGCAGAATGTGGAAGAGCCCTTTGGCGAGGGGTTGGAGGATTCACCATGAAGGTGGCAGCAGCGGCAGTGCCTGGGTCCCCATGGGCCAAGCCTCCACTCCAGGCTAATCTCCCCCTGCTCTCAGTGGGGCTTGGCTTTAGCTGCTGGGCTTGTGAGCCTAGACCAGGGGTCTCAAACTCAAATGACCATGAGGGCCACATGAGGACTAGTTCATTGGCCCGAGGGCCGCATCGCTGACACCCCCCCTCGCTGTCCCCAGCCCTGCCCCCAGAGGGGGCAGGAGGGGTATGGCAGGGGCTCAGGGCGGGAGTTGAGGTGCAGGGGGCTCAGGGCAGGGAGTTGGAGGGGTGAGGCAGGGGGCTGGGGTGTGGGGTGCAGCAGGGGGCTCAGGATAGGGAGTTGGGGTTCAGGGTGCGGGAGGGAGTGAGGTGTGGCAGAGGGTTGGGGTTCAGACAGGGGGCTCAGGGCAGGAGGTTAGTGTGTAGAAGGGGTGGGGGATGCAGCAGGGGGCTGAGGTGCAGGCAGGAGGCTCAGGGCAGGGGGTTGGGGTGCAGGATGGAGTGTGGGGTCTGGCAGAGAGTTGGGGTTCAGACGGGGCTCAGGGCAGGAGGTTGGGGTGCAGAAGGGGTGGGGGATGCAGCAGGGGGCTCAGGATAGGGAGTTGGGGTGCAGGACGGCATTGAGCTCTGGCCCGGAGCCGCTTCCCTAGAGAAATAGCCCCGCAGGCCGCGTGTTTCAGACCCCTGGCCTAGAGAGAGCACTCAGGTATTTC
>NW_020677521.1:0-1702 GCF_002925995.2 Terrapene triunguis | reverse complement strand
ACCCCCCCCCCCCCCGGAGTGTCCTCATTTTTGAAAGTTCAAATATGGTAACCCTATCTCAGAGATGTGGAGTACCTGCAGCGGTGTACCCAGAGAGATACAGCGCTGTAAGTGCCCTGCCAGTGTGGACGGGGAGTGAGTTACAGCACTGGGAGAGGCTTTACAGCGCTGTAACTTGCAAGTGTAGCCAAGGCCATAGAGAGCGAGCATCTTCACTGAAGTGCTATAGTGCAGCAGTGCATCTGCATGCACTGCTGCAACTATAAGTGTGGACAAGCCCTGGGTGTCCAAGCTAAATACAAGGTGGGACAGATTGTTAAACATAAGGGATTAACACATGTTGTAAAAAACCACTTAAATGAAGGGAGCACTTAACACCACTGCAGTCGGAGGACAAAAGAGAGTTAGTAGGTGAGAATGTGATTTTTAGCTTCTAGCAGAGTTATGAATTTAAGTTCCCAGGCCTGTTTCCTGAAGGTCATGTGGACAAGTCCCAAACCCTGTTGTCAGCTATGTAGATAGTCACAAGACATTTACTCTCAAAATAATATAGAATAAAAGGAAGCAGGATCACCCAAGCCTTTAGAAATCATGAGTCCAGCCTCCCAAAATCATGATGTGCTTTTAAAAATATGGGTTTTTTTTATTTGCCCTCTAGTTGCATTTTATTTTGAGCCTTTGGAATACACTCAGGTCTTGACAACAAGACCTTTCTCCATTACTATACAGGCTAAAAGCACATTTTTTTTTTTTAGTGAAAGTTGAGATTCCCATGTAATAACATGCCACCTGGAGGTAGGGCTTTAAGAAAAACACCAACAATTGTGAGTTGATTGGGGCAGGAGAAGGGGAATAATTATACCATCTGGTGGTTCCCCCTGCCTCTAACTCATCAGAGTGAGCAGTACCAGTTCAGAACAGGCACAAGAGCCTGCTCTTCCCTGGGGAGCCTCATGAGTTAGTGTATTTACCACATGCTTTCTCCCATGATCTATGTGCAACAGGCTGGAAGATCATTGGCCCTGCCCGCCCTGCCTGTCAGGCAGATGTTTAAATCAGCGACTGATGTATCGGCTTTTGGATTAAGAAGCTGTTTAAAATGGATTCCCAACTGGGCCCCTCTGTTTTAGCTTTGATGTGATTTCAAGCAACTTTCCTTGAAGTTTTATCTCTTGTTCAGCTATTTGCAGGTCCATAGACAGCTAGGAATGTACTTCCTCTGAAGCAGTAGCCCATGGTACTGATGACCAATACTCCATATATAGTGGGAGTAAAGGAGAGAGGTATGTGAAGTGAGTTTATTTACTGCCATCTCTCTGCTTCCCTCCATGGGCCTGATCCAAACCCCACTGAAATCTTCATTGTTCCGAAAGATGTGTGCGTCATGCACCTTTCCGGGCCAGCCTGCGTTAATGTCAATGAAATGCCCACGGTGATCCACAAGCACCTGGAGAACCATAGAGAAATACCCCTTCCAATTAACGTACTCAGAGGTTAAGTGGGCTGGTGCCAGAATTGGAATATGCGTCCCATCTATCGCCCCTCCGCAGTTAGGGAAACCCATTTGTGCAAAGCCAGCCACAATGTCATGCGTGTTACCCAGAGTCACGGTTGTTCTGAGCAGGATGCGATTAATTAGGGTTACCATACGTCCGGATTTTCCCGGACATGTCCGGCTTTTTGGGATTCAAATCCCCGTCCG
>NW_020677520.1:0-3512 GCF_002925995.2 Terrapene triunguis | reverse complement strand
TGCTTTTGGGTAACTGTCGTCATCCGTCCGTCACTACCGACCTCCCTACCTCCCTGCCTGAAAGCGCCGGCGGGAAATCAGTTCGCGCACTTTTCTGATCAGTGACAGCGCGGACGCCACAGCACTGCGAGCATGGATCCCACTGCAACCATCGCTGCAGTTGTGGCCGTTCTCAACACCTCGCAGCTTATCATACACCTTTCCCTGAGGCAGATGCAGAGAAATCGGGCGAGGAGGCTACGGCACCGCCGTGAGAGCCTGAAGTCGGAGAGTAGCACAGAGCTGTCAGAAACCACGAGCCCCAGCGCCCAGGACATCACGTTGGCAATGGGTCATGTGGATATCGTGGAATGGCGATTCTGGGCCCGGGAAACAAGCACGGACTGGTGGGACCTCATAGTGCTGCAGGTCTGGGACGAATCCCAGTGGCTGCGAAACTTTCGCATGCGAAAGGGGACTTTCCTCGAACTTTGTGAGTTGCTGTCCCCTGCCCTGAAGCGCAAGGACACCCGGATGCGAGCAGCCCTGACTGTCCAGAAGCGAGTGGCCATAGCCCTCTGGAAGCTTGCAACGCCGGACAGCTACCGGTCAGTCGCGAACCACTTTGGTGTAGGCAAATCTACCGTGGGGGTTGTTGTCATGCAAGTAGCCAACGCAATCGTTAAGGTACTGCTCTCAAAGGTAGTGACCCTGGGAAACGGCCAGGTCATCATAGATGGTTTCGCCACGATGTGATTCCCAAAATGCGGTGGGGCTATAGATGGGACTCACATCCCTATCCTGGGACCGGACCACCAGGCCAGCCAGTACATTAACAGAAAGGGCTACTTTTCAATGGTGCTGCAAGCACTGGTGGACCATAGGGGACGTTTTACCAACATCAACGTCGGATGGCCGGGCAAGGTTCATGACGCTCGCGTGTTCAGGAACTCTGGTCTGTTTACACGGCTGCAGGAAAGTATTTACTTCCCGGACCCCAAAACAACTCTTGTGGATGTGCAGATGCCTACAGTGATCCTCGGGGACCCAGCCTACCCGCTAATGCCCTGGCTCATGAAGCCCTATACTGGCGCCCTGGACACAGAAAAAGAACTGTTCAACTACCGTCCGAGCAAGTGCAGAATGGTGGTGGAGTGCATCCGGGAGGCTTTGAAAGCAAGGTTCCAGACTGAGCAGGGTAACCAGTGACTGTTAAGTTTGTGGACACAGAAGCTGAACCTCCAGTTACATACCCCCTTCACCCCCCTTCCCAAAAAATAAAATCAGTTCTATTTTGTCAATGAACACCGTTGTCTTTATTACTGTTTTCGCGGGAATGTTTTAAACCGGGGACGCAGACAGTGGCGGGGGGCGGGTTTAGTGTTCTGATGCAAATGATGCTTCTAAACTCCAGGAATGACAGGCTCCGCAGTGGTGCACTGGTTGTTTCAACGGAGCCTGCCATCACTCCTGGGCAGAACTGCGTGTATGTGTCAGCTATGTGAGTTTCTGCCTGGGGGAGGAGGGTTACAGATCCCCTGCTGCGTGGCTCTGTGATCCAGGATAAGGACTGCAGCATAAGATCTGTAACTGCCCTCCCCCGCCACAAAGTAACCTGACTGAAACAGTAATGAACAGAAACATATTTTTTATTAACAACCAGACAGGAAACTGGGGGGTGAAAGTCGGACGGGGGCTTGGGTGAGGCGGGCAGGAAAGGACTTTTCAAATTTTGGGGAATGACAGCCTTCTGGTGCTTGAGCAGTCTGCAGGGGTGGAGTGAGAGTTTTCACGGACTCTGCCACCCCTCCTTCTTTGGACTTTGGGAGAGGGGGGTATGGGACTTGGTGGCGGGGGACTGCGGTTCCTGATAGACTGCAGCGGGGCTCTGTCCTCCTGCCTCCGTTCCTGCAGAACATCAACAAGGCGCCGGAGCGTGTCCGTTTGCTCCCTCAGAAGTCCAAGCAGCGTTTGAGTCGCCTGCTGGTCTTCCTGCCCGCCACCTCTCCTCACGTTCCATGTGTGTCCGGTGCATTTGTGACAAATTCTCCCTCCACTAGTTCTGCTGTGCTGCCTGGGCTCAGGAGCAGCCCATTAGTTCTGAGAACATGTCCTCTCGCGTCTTCTTCTTTCTCCGCCTAATGTGCGCTAGCCTCTGGGAGTGTGATGCCAAGCTGGGTTAGGAGACAGTTGCAGATGTGGCTGTGGGAATGAGGAAAAGGCAGTGAATTCCTCCGAAAGATAAATGTGGTTGTGAATCAAGAACATAGTTTTTCTCTGTGAACAAGACCATGAACCACACCTATCACATGCGCACTCCGGACAAGGTCGAATTTTCGAACCTCGCCTTCAGTGCCTGGGCTTTTGCACTGCCGATCTGGGAAGCGGGGCAGGACACGGTACTCTCTGTAGCAGGCAAACATGGTAAGCCGTAGACTTGTGGCTGCTTAAAACTGTAGGAGTACCACTGGCCTCCTTTCACATTGAAAGCACTGCCAGTCTGTGCTGCCAGCAATCGGCCAAGCAGGAACTCTGGCCCTGTCCCACCCCCTCGCGGATGAGCCAGGGAAAGATCCCTGTATGCTGCCCCTCTCCCGCCCCCACCGCGTGGCTGTAAACCAGCGGTCACAGTTCTGTAAAGGAACTTGTTGCAAGCAGTCCCAATACTAACAGTCCCCTACCTAATTCAAAGCAGGTCATCATGAGCGACATAACTCTCATGAGGATCCCGGACACCGAGATCCAACGGATGCTTCGAGAAAGCCTGCAGAGACCGGGGCCCTATGCCGCCATGCTATGCAAGGCAATGATACCGGAGTACCTGCTTGTCTCCTGGCGCGGGAACGTCTCCTACTTCGGAGGACCAAGTAAAGCCGCTCTCCCCAGGAACCTGATGAACAGGCTATCCCATTACCTGCAGCAGAGCTTTGTGGAGATGTCCGTGGAGGACTACTGCTCTATCCCCGGACATATAGACAGGATTCTAATATAGCTGCAGTAGCAGGCACTAAAGAGTGGAGCAGCTTGGGCAGCACAATCATGCAGAACCGGACACTATTTGATTTTTGTTTTTAAATAGTTGTTACTGATTACTTAAGCGCCCAGGGGGAAGAAATCATGATTCACAGATTGTTGTTAGTATTAATATTCAAGTTTTGTAAAAAATAAAGGTTAATATGTTTAAAGCACTTACCGCTTGATCCTTCGCCTGAATCTGTGTCCAGGTTACATGCTGGGGAGGGTTGGTAGGGGATCTCTGTAACGGTGATGAAGAGCTCCTGGCTGTCGGGAAAATCAGCTTGGTAAGCGCTGTCGACTGCCTCGTCCTCCTCATCTCCTTCCTCCTCTTCCCCGTCCGCTGAGGAACCGGCCGTGGACAATATCCCATCCTCAGAGTCCACGGTCAGTGGTGGGGTAGTGGTGGCGGCCGCAGCAAGGATGGAATGCAGTGCCTCGTAGAAACGGGATCTGTGGGGCTGGGATCCGGAGCGTCCGTTTGCCTCTTTGGTCTTCTGGTAGCCTTGTCTCAGCTC
>NW_020677519.1:0-1610 GCF_002925995.2 Terrapene triunguis | reverse complement strand
GTTGCCTCCAGGTCTTTCAGATTCTTGGGAAAAAATGAAACTAAAGACACAGTGAGAATGCAACCAATTTATAAAGATGTTGGGAGTTGGATGTACAGCATAGTAATCTAAACAGAAAAGGGTCAAGAGACCAGGCACAATATCTGGTTAAGTAGATGAGACCAGAAATGATAATGGCAAATCTGGATGTTAGGATTGTTCTGAGAGAGGTATTTGGCAGGCAACACAGTATGCTGCTACATACCCACATACAACCCTGTAGATCTCTGTGGGCAAGCAAATAATAGTTCCACTTGAATGCACTCTTTCTATACTTGTTGATAAGGTGTGTTGAAAGAAATGGACTGACCTCCACAAATAGCCTCTGAATGATTCCTTTGGATAATACCCCCTTTTTTCCAATGAGACTTAAATCTCAGTAGGTTCTGTAAGAGGGAGATACCGGAAGTGAAACACACTCTTGCCTTTACTGACTCCAGATAACCTCACACTTCTCCACAGACACCCCCCAGGAAGCAGCATTGCAGGAGGGCTGGTTAAAGGAGCGTTGTCTGTTGCTGCCTCTGCCTACAAAGCACTGTTTGCTGGACAGGCCATTGCAGAACAGGTCAGTGCATCTCTCGTTTCTGACGCACTGTGTGGGAGGGGTTTGTTTAGAACTTTAACCTTGCATTTAAAATGTTAATTATGTGACTTTGTTACCCTATATAGGGGTAAAACTCCTGTCCTTTTACTCTTGGAACAGTAAAATATTAAACAGGTTTGGCAGTAACTGTTTCAGCTGCAGACTCAAGCACAGCTTCCCTGACTACTTCAGGAAAGCCAAACAACAGATGGTTAATTGGGGCGCATTAGTAATCCTAGCAGTTCATACAAAGCAATAACTGGCTGAATACCAAGTAAATCTGAAAAGTTGGATCATGTCAAAAGGGGGCTGAACTGTCAGAGCTGAGCTCTGTATGGTTATCACATTGACTCCAGTGTCTTGAAGGTTTATTTCTATTCTGCAGTTTAAGATGCAAAAATGAGGGATATGCCATTTCCTTTGCCAGGAAAGATTTACAGTTATGTGTTGTTGCCTGAGTGGAGGCGAAGTTATTGGAGAGAGTGACTTGTATAAGATAGCGATGGGATTGGACAGCTGATGTCATAATATTCCAGTGTAATGTAACTTTCAGCCAATTGCAAGAAGGAGAATTGTTTCAACCACTCAGCCCAGAAAAATCAGTTGCCCTTCAGTGAATCACCTGTGTCCCATTCAGCCCATGACTTCTTTAGAGTGTCTGCAGGCCCTTGTTTTATCTAGTGTAATAAGTCATCTGTTGCTTGGTTGTGTATGCCTTTTGGGATTGGCTAATCATCTCACCGTTATTTCCACCACTAATAAATCTCAGCAGCTGTTTAAGGCTTTGTATATTCCAATAGGGCTAGGAACTGAGTTACCTCCCTATTATAAGTCTCTTTGCACTGTTTTTCCTGACAGCATGGAACCATAAAAGTTGCAGATGGGAGAGACCTCTTAGGGCAGGGGTCGGCAACCTACGGCACGCGTGCCGATTTTGAATGGCACGCGGCTGCCTGCTGCGGTTCCGACCCCCAGCTGCACTCAG
>NW_020677518.1:0-1371 GCF_002925995.2 Terrapene triunguis | reverse complement strand
TTTTATCTCTGAAGCAGACGACTTCTCAAAAATTGTAGACCAGTGTAGTTGAGACAGCATCATGTGCAAAATCAATATTAAATTAGAGAAGATGAGGATCAGTACAAGAACTGGAAGGTGCGTAAGGAACTGGCTGAAGGGAATGGGTTATACTAAAAGGTGAATTATCAATTTGGAAGGAGGTGATTACCACTGTTCCTCAAGGATCAGTTTTGGGAACTGACCTTATTCAGTATTTTTGTTAATGACTTTAGCACTAAAAGTAGGAATATGCTAATGAAATATGCTCATGATACAATGTTGGGAGGCATTGTCAGTACAAAGGAGGACTGTAATATTATTCAGGAAGATTTGGATGACCTTGAAGACTGGAGTGACAGAAACGGGATGAAATTCAATAATACAAAGGGCAAGGTCAGATACGTAGAGTCTAATAATAAGAATTTCTGCAACAAGGTAGGGGCTTATCAGTTGGAAGCAACAGAGGAAGAGAGAGACTTGGCAATGTGGGTCAATCACAGGATGACTATAAGACACCAATGTGATGCAGTTATGAAAAAGGCAAATGTGATCCTAGGATGTATCAGGCAAGAAATTTCCATTAGAGATAGAGAAGTATTAATGCCTTTGTACAAGGCACTGACAAGGCCTCTTTGGAATACTGTGCACAGTTCTGCTGACACATGTTCAAGAAAGATTGATTCAAACTGGAACAGGTGCAGAGAAGAGCTACTAAAAGGATTAGAGCAGTGATTCTCAAACTTATTTGATAAGCCCCCCCCTTCTTTGTGTTTATAGTTGTTTATGCATCCCCCCACCAAGTACATACACCACCACCTAGCTCTGAAGGAAGAGCGGAGAGCAGCGACTGCTGGCTGGGCGCCTAGCTCTGAAGGAAGTAGTGTGCCAGCAGCAGCACAAAAGTAAGCTTGGCAATGTGAAAAGTGATATTTGTGAATATCACTTTTCACAGCAGCCTTAGTGCCCCGTTTCCACCCTGCTGCTACCCTGGGGCTGACAGCCGGAGCCCCACTGCCTCCAGGTGAGGGATTAGCTCGGGGCGGAAGGAGAGCCTGAGCCCGGGCCACTTTCTGGTGAGGGATTGGGAGGGGGTAAGGAGAACCCAGGTAGAGGGGCTCTGGCTGTCTCCTTTATCCCGGGTGTGCATGGCCCTTCTGCACAAGCCCCAGCCACCCAGGGCTGACAGCCAGAGTGCTTAAAAAAAAGGAAAAAAAGCACACAGCTCACACCTTGCTTGACACAGTCCTGTGATTCCTGTGGCTCCCTTGGGAGACCAGCTCCAGGGCCGGTGCAAGGAAGTTTCACACCCTAGGCGAAACTTCCACCTTGCGGCCCCCCCCCCCCCCCCCC
>NW_020677517.1:0-1087 GCF_002925995.2 Terrapene triunguis | reverse complement strand
GGGTGCTGCGGCCCGAGCCGGGCCGGGTCCGGGCTGGGGGTGCTGGGCCCGAGCCGGGCTGGGTCCGGGCTGGGGGTGCTGGGCCCGAGCTGGGCCGGGTCCGGGCCGGGGGTGCTGCGGCCCGAGCCGGGCCGGGTCCGGGCTGGGGGTACTGGGGCCCGAGCTGGGCCGGAGCCGCTGGGGCCGCCGGGCGCCGCTCGGCACGGGCCGCGCCTCCCCGGAGCTCTCCTCCTCGCGCCCCCCCGCCCCAGCTTACCAGCTGCTGCCTCCCGCTTGCCCCTGCTTCTTTTCAGACTTCCCGCGAAGATCTGATTCGCGGGAAGCGGGGGAGGGGGAGGAGCAGGGGGGCGGAGCGTTCAGGGGAGGGGAGGAGGGGGAAGTGAGCTGGGGGACGGACAGCATGGTAAGGCTGCAGGGGATGGGGGGAGCCGGGAAGGGGCTTTGGGTGCCCAGCGGTGCTTGGCCGCCGCTTTTCTGTCTATAAATAGCTGACTGGGGGGAAATCCCGGACATTTTTAGATTTTTAAAAATCCCCCCCCCCCCGGACGGCTATTTATAGACCGAAAAGCCGGACATGTCCGGGGAAATCCGGACATATGGTAGCCCTAGATTTAGGCAGCCACTGGAAGAGTGGAGTCCTCCCAAGTACCATCATAATCAGAGAGAAAAAATAAAAAGGCAATAAAACCAGACAATGAAATCCAGCCAGCAGCCCGGGGCCCAGGCAGAGCAGAGCCCCCTTAGTGCCGGCAGCCAGCCTCCGGCCCCTTCGCTCCAGGGCCCATCCTTCATTCGCTGCAGCCCCCTGGGCGAGGAGCCCGCGGCACGGGAAGTCTCCTGCAGCTACGGTGACCAGGTGTTCAGTTGCCATCTCCCACATTCTGTTGCAGCTCCTGACCTTCTCCTGATGCCTGTTTGGGCCTTGCAGTGAAAACGAACCCGTGAGCGAGGGTGGGGAAGAGCAAGCGATGGGGATGGGGCTGGAGTGAGCAGGGGGCAGGGCCTCAGGGAAGGGACAGGGCAGGGGTAGGGCATGGGGCGAGGCAAGGGTGTTCGGTTTTCTGGAATTCGAAAGTTGGCAACCCTA
>NW_020677516.1:0-1033 GCF_002925995.2 Terrapene triunguis | reverse complement strand
GGTCTCTTCCAACCCTGATATTCTATGATTCTAAGGGGAGATCAGGGGCCCACGGTGTGCTGGGAGCAGTGCTGGTGCAACCAGGGCCAGAGAAGCAGCCCACGGAGCTGGAGAAAGAGCGAGGGGGACCCTGGACAGCGGACCCAGCGCAGGGAGATGCCCCCAACCAAGAGGCCTTGCAGGTCAGACTCGGAGGGGAGGGGGATCGTCACCCTGACGGGGCGGGGGTGACGCTGGGAAGAAGGGTCCTGCCACCTAAAGCCTGAGGGCGTGTGGCCACCACCAGAGCAAGTGTCTGACCCGCAGCATCCCTGCAGCACAGCCAGGGCCTGGGCAGGGGCCTGGGACATGTGAGGAACAGACTGAACTTCCCCGGCATCCCAGAGATGCTGGTTGTGATGTCCCCATGCCACAGAGCGAGGTGACGGGTTTTCCTTTAACCTTTCCCGTTTTTTCCTTATTTTTGTAAATTGGATGCGGTTTAATAAATTGTATTTGCTTTGAACTGTATGTAACGATCAGCGGGTCAGGGAAGCATCCAGTGCAGAGAGAGCACCCCGGAGTGGGCACACCCTAGACCCTGCCCAATATGACCACGACAAGGTTGGGGTTCAAGCCCCCCAGGAATCCTGGTCCCAGACTTGTTGGGGTTCTGAGGACTCTGCCACACAGGAGATGGAAGGGGAGGCCCTGAGGTCAGGCAGGCCTCTGGGTAAAGGGAGTGGAAGCGAGGACTCAAATCCTTTCACTAGCCCATTTCACCGGTGTAGTGTATAAGCCAGGAAAGTTCCCCACAATAGTGGGACCATTCCCCTGCTTACATAACTATCTAACCCAGGTTTCAGAGTAGCAGCCGTGTTAGTCTGTATCCGCAAAAAGAACAGGAGTACTTGTGGCACCTTAGAGACTAACAAATTTATTAGAGCATAAGCTTTCGTGGGCTACAGCGCACTTCTTCGGATGCATATAGAGCATATATATGCATATATATGCATCCGAAAAAGTGGGCTGTAGCCCACGAAAGCTTATGCTC
>NW_020677515.1:0-2003 GCF_002925995.2 Terrapene triunguis | reverse complement strand
GGTCAGTAGGTTTCCAGTATAGGGTGGTATTTATGTGACCATCGCTTATTAGCACAGTAGTGTCCAGGAAATGGACCGCTTGTGTGGATTGATCTAGGCTGAGGTTGATGGTGGGATGGAAATTATTGAAATCATGGTGGAATTCCTCAAGGACTTCTTTTCCATGGGTCCAGATGATGAAGATGTCATCAATGTAGCGCAAGTAGAGTAGGGGCGTTAGGGGACGAGAGCTAAGGAAGCGTTGTTCTAAGTCAGCCATAAAAATGTTGGCATACTGTGGGGCCATGCGGGTACCCATAGCAGTGCCGCTGACTTGAAGGTATATATTGTCCCCAAATGTGAAATAGTTGTGGGTGAGGACAAAGTCACAAAGTTCAGCCACCAGGTTAGCTGTGACATTATCGGGGATACTGTTCCTGATAGCTTGTAGTCCATCTTTGTGTGGAATATTGGTGTAGAGGGCTTCTACATCCATAGTGGCCAGGATGGTGTTTTCTGGAAGATCACAGATGGATTGTAGTTTCCTCAGGAAGTCAGTGGTGTCTCGAAGATAGCTGGGAGTGCTGGTAGCGTAGGGCCTGAGGAGAGAGTCCACATAGCCAGACAATCCTGATGTTAGGGTGCCAATGCCTGAGATGATGGGGCATCCAGGATTTCCAGGTTTATGGATCTTGGGTAGCAAATAGAATACCCTGGTCGGGGTTCTAGGCATGTGTCTGTACAGATTTGTTCCTGTGCTTTGTCAGGGAGTTTTTTTAGCAGATGGTGTAGTTTCTTTAGGTAATCCTCAGTGGGATCAGAGGATAATGGCCTGTAGAATGTGGTGTTAGAGAGCTGTCTAGCAGCCTCTTGATCATATTCCAATTTATTCATGATGACGACAGCACCTCCTTTGTCAGCCTTTTTGATTATGATGTCAGAGTTGTTTCTGAGGCTGTAGATGGTGTTGTGTTCAGCATGGCTGAGGTTATGGGGCAAGTGATGTTGCTTTTCCACAATTTCAGCCTTTGCACGTTGACGGAAGCAATCTATGTAGAAGTCCAGTCTGTTGTTTCGACCGTCCGGAGGAGTCCACGCAGAATCCTTTTTTTTGTAGTGCTGGTAGGGGGGATTCTGTGGGTTAGTATGCTGTTCAGAGGTATGTTGGAAATATTCTTTGAGTCGGAGATGTCGAAAGTAGGATTCTAGGTCACCACAGAACTGTATCATGTTTGTGGGTCTGGAGGGACAAAAGGAGAGGCCCCGAGATAGCCCAGCAGAAGAGTCTGTCCTAAGAGTATAGCTGGGAAGATTAACAATATTGTTGGGTGGGTTAAGGGAACTACTGTTGTGGCTCCTTGTGGCATGTAGCAGTTTAGATAGTTTAGTGTCCTTTTTCCTTTGTAGAGAGGCAAAGTTTGTGTTGTAAATGGCTTGTCTAGTTTTTGTAAAGTCTATCCATGAGGAAGTTTGTGTGGAAGGTTGGTTTTTCATGAGAGTATCCAGTGTTGAGAGCTCATTCTTAATCTTTCCCTGTTTGCTGTATAGGATGCTGATCAGGTACTTTCGCAGTTTCTTTGAGAGTGTGTGACACAGTCTCTCAGCATAGTCTGTGTGATATGTAGATTGTAATGGATTTTTTACCTTTAGTCCTTTTGGTATGATGTCCATCTGTTTGCATTTGGAAAGGCAGATGATGTCTGTCTGTATCTGTACGAGTTTTTTCATGAAGTTGATGGATTTCCACTCCATACAGCTAAATGCAGTGCCTTGCATAATGACAGGTTTCAGAGTAGCAGCCCTGTTAGTCTGTATCCGCAAAAAGAACAGGAGTACTTGTGGCACCTTAGAGACGAACAAATTTATTTGAGCATAAGCTTTCGTGGGCTACAGCCCACTTCTTTGGATGCATAGAATGGAACATATATTGAGGAGATATATATACACATACAGAGAGCATGAAAAGGTGGGAGTTGTCTTACCAACTCTGAGAGGCCAATTAAGTAAGAGAAAGAAAAAAAAAA
>NW_020677514.1:0-1604 GCF_002925995.2 Terrapene triunguis | reverse complement strand
TTCGATTTAACTAAAATCGAACTACTCTCGTAGTGTAGACATACCCTGAGTCTAGTTTTCACAGATGTTATGTTCTATGTTATCTGTATCACAGTCTTGCTCTGCTGAATCAGTGTCAAAAGACTTCTTAGCCTTTCAAATCAAGCAGGAAGATGATCATGTTCTCCGGAATTTGTTGAGTTAATTTGTTAGAGGTCTGTTTGGTAGACATATGTACAAAATCGTTTTCCCTTTCATGGATGTTTTATGGCTAAGGAGGAAAAATGAAACGGGAGCTACCCAAGAGATGGAATAAATGTTTTTCAAAGGACACAAACATGCCCTGACATGTAAGGGATCTGAGCTTGAATTCCTCACTGGGTTTCTTTCTTCCCAGGTTGGCAGCTGGGGTGGAGCACAGCTCAACTAATTAGCAGATGGCATGTAGAAAGTGTAGTAAGTAAATCTTACATTATTCTGAAGTGCCTTTTGCGGGAAGTTTTAGAAACAGTATTGATAGCATAGTAGACTGCAGACTTGTTAGAGTCCCGCCTCAAGCCCATTTGGAGGCACACAGACACACACAGCTGGCATCCATTGAGATATGGATCTTCAGAAAAATAATTATTTGTTACTATTTTTCATCTAAGCTTAAAGGACATTCAAATTATTCAAAATGCCCAACCCAGACTTTACTTTGTAGAATATAGCTTGGTCTCAAGCAATGTGTTTATGTTTCCATAATTTAACACCATGTTGTTTTTATAATGCGTAAACTGATAGTATTAAATGCAGAAGAAATACCTTGGAATTTCTTATACCTTAGTGCTCAAGAATCTCATTTCTTTTCAGTTCAAACCCAATTATCTTGTACTATAAAAGTACAATAGCAAGTTCCTCTTTTCCAGAAATTCAAAGTGCTAGACTTTAATTGAAATACATTTTAAATGTCAAATTTCAAGAGGGATACGTATTAGGTAGATAGTATTAGAACAACAGGCAATTAAACATATAACATTACTAAGAAGCTGTGTGTAATAAAGAGAAGTTTAGTGCTGTTCAATATAACATACAACTCTATTATTCTTAATCTAGTTTAAAATTGCTCCAGCAAGAACTTTACAGAGTCTGGTTTCAATTGTTTGTATTTTTTTCCCCATTTTTCTTTCCCTTTTAAATATTCCTGGCAATAACAACATGTGGAATTTAAATAATGTAAGGCAAATTCTTTCAGACAGAATTAACCCATGGTTAGTTAATTATGAAGACAATAGGTATGATATATAATGCACTTTTTAGTAGTGAAGTATTGCATACAACAAAAAGATTTAGAAATCCTTTTCTTGAGTTATCTTTAAATCAATCAATTGGAGAGACTATAATGAAGATCATTGACCAGAAATAATATCTTTTAAAACATGTTTCTATTTTGTTTATTTGTCTTTCTCGGTGCCCTAGCATATTTCCCTGACACATCTTACCCCTTTTTAGTTCTTTGGGGTTTCTTATTAGTTTATACACTAAAAATTTCACCTCTTCATTATCACAGCAGCCTGCCATTCACTGTCTTCATGACTAAGGGTATGTCTACACTACGAGAGTAGTTCGATTTTAGTTAAATCGAA
>NW_020677513.1:0-3686 GCF_002925995.2 Terrapene triunguis | reverse complement strand
AGGGGGGAGCTGGGGGAGGGCAGATGAATGAAGTGGGGGGAACAGGACGGGAACTAAGTGCCTAGAGGCGTGATTCGATTGGGGCTGGACTGAAGGAGGTTGGCTGGAGGGGGGTGGAGGGAGAGTGAGGGGGACTGGAAGGGAGCGAGGTGAGTTGGGGAAAGCTAGAATGGGTGGGGCCAGCAGATGCAGCTCTATCTAGCTATAAGCAAGCTAGGCAGCTGCCCCCTTTGTCCTGGCACTGTGACCCCATGCACCAGGTTGCAATGCCACTCCTTCAGATTGGTCCAGCCACCCCCTCTTTCAGTCATGATGGAGGGGTAGGCAGGCCAGATTTCAGTAGCATGGCGGATGGCACACCGAAGTGTTGCCGAGGCTGGCAGATTGCCTTTAGCTGGCTCTGGGACTGGATAGGGGCTGTGGAGGAGCTGATTTCAAACTCAGGAAGGGAACCTCTTACCTTTTCTTGTATCAGGGTCTGCGTGGGCCTTGTTACACCACTGCAATTTCAAGCCCCCTTCTGGCCAGCATTTAATCCAAAAGCTCTCTGTTTTTTCCCCAGGGTCATACTACTAATGCTGCTGTGTCTGTCTGATGCTTCCTTGCGAGGGTTTGCAGTGTTTCTGGCTGCATCTTCACACACACAGCTCCCTCAAACAATGCCCAGAAAACCCCCTCCACCTACATAGCTGAGTTTCTGACTGGCCCTATATGGTCTGCGTTCCAGGCTGTGCAGGAGCAGCGCCAGGGTTTTTGCATCCCTAGGCGGCAGTGCTCCTCCTCTGAGCATTCAGGGGGCCTGGGGTCTTCGGCTGCGGGGGTCCTTCCACTCCGCGTCTTCAGGGCACTTCGGCGGCAGGTCCCGGAGCGAGTGAAGGACCCGCCCCCGAATTTCCGCCGAAGACCCAGAGTGGAAGGACCCCCCGCTGCCAAATTTCCGCCGAGGGTGGCAAAATGCTGCCCCCCAAATCCTGCCACCCTAGGCGACCACCTAGGGTCGCCTAGTGGAAGCACCGGCCTTGAGGCTGTGGCTCCTATAGTTTCAACTGTCTATTCCACAAAGAAGCTTGATTGTTTCTTATATTATCCTGAATGAAGGGCTACAATTACATCCACCAGCTTCAACAAAGCTTAACCCAGCTCCCAGAATAACGAAAGTTGTGTGTGTTGCGGGGGTGGATGTCACCTGGGAATTGTAAGATATTGGATCAGTGGGGTCAGGATTTCACCCAGTTTTTTATAATCTTGCAATCGCATCTTTGCAATCTGAGCCTCCAAAGAGGCCCCACTAGAGTCAATGGGATCTGTGCCGGGTCAGAGGCCTGCCCATTTGGATGCAGTTGCAGGATTGGGGTCAAAATATGCATTTACTACAGACTTTCCCGATATTGCGTGTGTTTCTAGGAGTGGAAGTGGGGAAGCTATTGAACAGGGCACAGCAGCATTACCCAACTGATTAGGGCAGGAAATTGGGAGGGGAGGAAGAAATACCAGACCAAACAGCTGCCCCCTCTTGAAAACAGGATCATGCAAGAAGAATTGCACATGTGAGAATGATCACAAGTGAAGGAACTCACATCTAGAGGCTGGAACTTCAAACCTCACCCTCACTATCCTGGAGGAATTGTTGGGAAGAGGCTCACCTACTGAATCACCCACACCAGTTCCTATGGCATACTGGGTTTTCTCTGGCACTCCCTCATTGAAGCCCCGACCCTGGCCAACTTTCTTGTGAGATCCAACAGGATCCGTGCAAAGTTGTGTGGCCGCAAGCCATTATTAAACCAATGGGATGAGTGGGGAAATAAATACATAAAAGCGAAGAAGTGAATGGTCTATTGTTTTCAGCCTACCCAAACACAGGACAAAAGACCTAAAGTGAGGCTCACAGCAGGACTAGCAAAGGAGAAGGACAGAAGTTATGTGGGATACAGTCACATGTACACGGTGAAATGCCAGAATTTCAGTTTCATGGTTTGGCATTACATTTATCTAGTATTGCACTAGCACCTGGAGGCATCATCCAATTGGCACTGTGTAAACACAGAATGAGCGACGAGCCTTGTGCTAAGGACTTCACAATCTAAACACACAAGAAGTGAGATGGAGTATTATTGTTCCCATTTACAGATGGGGAACTAAGGGACAGAGAGAAGTGAATTATCCAGCAAGTCAGTGCCCAAGCCAGGAATAGAACCTAAGTCCTTGTTCAGTGTCCTGTCTACTGGCCCTTATACCATTAAGGGATTAAACACTCCCATGTTGATGGATCTCATTTGACGAACTTCAGAGAATGTTGAGGCACAGGAATAGCAGCAGTATCCAGTAACAAAGGGGTTAAAATCATGTACAGTTAGTTTTGGTGGCAGGAGGGGGAGAAAGGAAAGATAGTCCAGCATTTAGGGTTCTAACCTGGGACTTGAGACACACATTCAGTTTCCTCTCTGCTACAAACTTCCTCTGAGACCATGGGTCAATCACTTAATCTCTGTGCCTCAATTTTCCATCTGTAAAATAGGGATAGTAGCACTTCCCTACCTCAGAGGGGTGCTGTGAGGATAAATGCATTAAAAATTGATAGGTGCCCCGTTACCTCAGTAATGACAGCCACATAAATGCCCGAATCAGAGAGAGATCTATGTGGAATGGAAGTACATCTGGCTGTGAAATTAGGACAGTTGCAAGATATGCACTTTGCCTTCCCATCATTGTGTGTGTCTGTGTGTATGTCTGTATGTGTGTAAGGGGGGAGGGGTGAAAGGGGGTAGCAGCACATTTGGATAAGTAAGCACAGCTTCCATAAGGGAAAATTGCACTCTGAAAACTGTTACAATAATCTGGGGAAAACGTAATAAAACCGTGGATAACAGTGAGCTGGGTAAACATAGTTTACTTGGATTTTCATAGGCTTTTGATAAAGTCCCTCATAAAAAAAATATTAAGTAAAGTAACTTATCACAAAGTAAGGGCAAAGTCCTTAATGAGTGACAGAAAACAAAATCATAACAAGCATCTGCTTGTCTGAGTAAAGAGAAGTAAATATTGAGGCGTATCAGAGGTCAGTATTGGAATCATGGTTATTTAGTACTATGTATTAATGATTTGCAGGAGGAAGTGGAAAGTGAGTTAGCGAAAGTGGACAATAACATTTATTAGCAAGAACTAGGGAAAAGTGTGAGAAACCCTAGGGGCCATTTAAATTTATCATGCAGTTCAAAATGTCAATCAGGTTCAAAAATCCCATATTTTGAAAACTCGTTACTAACATATGAGACTATTTAACATATAAGGCCCCAGTCCTGCAAAGACTTGTGCTTAGAGTTATGCATATGTAAGAAGGAGGGATAGCTCAGTGGTTTGAGCATTGGCCTGCTAAACCCAGGGTTATAAATTCAATCCTTAAGGGGGCCATTTAAGGATCTGGGGCAAAAATCTGTCTGGGGATTGGTCCTGCTTCGAGCAGGGGGTTGGACTAAATGACCTCCTAAGGTCCCTTCCAACCCTGACATTCTATGATATGTATGTTCATTTAAGTCAGTAGTCCTACTCTAGGGTTACTGTACATCCGGATTTTCCTGGACATGTCCGGCTTTTTGGGACTCAAATCCCCGTCCGGGGGGAAATCCCAAAAAGCTGAACATGTCCGGGAAAATCCGGCGCCGCTGGGTGCTGGGCCGGGGGCCGGC
>NW_020677512.1:0-1043 GCF_002925995.2 Terrapene triunguis | reverse complement strand
TGGGGGGTAGCAGAGAGTGGAGATAAGGGACTCGCACACTGGGGATGCAGAAGGCAATGGGGTGACAGGGACGTGGGGCCCAGCACTGGAGAAATGGGCTGGAGTCGATTGGGGCGGGGTGGGAGGAGGACGCTGGGGGAGGCAGCACATTGGCAGGGCAAAGGGAAAGGCCTTGGAGAGAGGACAAGGTGGGGGAGGGGAGCACTGGGGGATGACGGGGGACTGAGGGTGAACTAGGGGGAGTTTGGGGAGTAGGACTGAGGGGTCCCCATGGGCACAGGGCAGGGCTGGGGGTGGAGGGGGGGCTGGGGAGGCCCAGGGACGGGGCAGGTTGGGGGGCTGAAGAGAATGTCAGGGCCCTACAGAGCAGGGAGCGGGTGGGGGAGGGATGGGGGCGCTGAGGGGTCCCCACGGGCACAGGGCAGGCCTGGGCGCAGTTCGTGGTTGGGGGGGACAGGGCAGGTTGGAGGGCTGAGGAGGATGTCGGGGCTCTAGGGAGCAGGTGGGGAGGGGATGCGGGGGCTGAGGGGTCCCCACGGGCACAGGGGAGGGTGTGGATGGGGGGCTGGTGGCAGGGGCGGACGGCACAGGTTGGGGGCTGAGGGGGATGTCACGGCTCTAGGGAGCGGATGGGGGGGCAGGGGGTGGATGGGGCACAGGGCGGGGCAGGGGGCATGGGGTGGATGGGGGGTGGGGGCAGGGGGGATGGGGCTGAGGGAGATCTCGGGGCTCTAGGGAGTGGGTGGGGGAGGGGATGGGGCTGAGGGGAATGTCGGGGCTCTAGGGAGCGGGTGGGGGGGTGGGGGGCTGAAGGGGATGTCAGGGCTCTAGGGAGCAGGTGGGGGAGGGGATGGGGGCTGAGGGGGATGTCAGGGCTCTAGGGAGTGGGTGGGGGAGGGGAGGGGGGACTGAGGGGGATGTCGGGGCTCTAGGGAGCAGGGAGTGGGTGGCAGAGGGGATGAGGGGGATGTCGGGGCCCTACAGAGCAGGAAGGGAATGAGGGACTGAAGGGGATGTCGGGGCTCTAGGGAGCGGGTGGGGGT
>NW_020677511.1:0-1640 GCF_002925995.2 Terrapene triunguis | reverse complement strand
CCCCCCCCCCCCCCCCCCCCCCCCCCCCCCCCCCGCACGACCTGTTCTGTCCTTCCGATATATTTTGTACCCCGGAATGATTGTGTCCCATTGATTGTCCCCACTCCAACAGGTTTCTGTGATATCTATTATATCAATATCCTCCTTTATCACGAGGCACTCTAGTTCACCCATCTTATTATTTAGACTTCTAGCATTTGCGTACAAGCACTTTAAAAACTTGTCGCTGTTTATTTGTCTGCCCTTTTCTGATGTGTCAGATTCTTTTTTATGTGAATGTTTCTCATCTCATCTGACCCATACTTTATCCTCTTCCATCCTCTGCTCCTGACTATAACCTGGAGATTCTCTATCATTAGACTCTCCTCTAAGAGAAGTCTCTGTCCGATCCACGTGCTCCTCTGCAGCAGTCGGCTTTCCCCCATCTCCTAGTTTAAAAACTGCTCTACAACCTTTTTATTGTTTAGTGCCAGCAGTCTGGTTCCACTTTGGTTTAGGTGGAGCCCATCTCTCCTGTATAGGCTCCCCCTATCCCAAAAGTTTCCCCAGTTCCTAATGAATCTAAACCCCTCCTCTCTACACCATCGTCTCATCCACATATTGAGACTCTGAAGCTCTGCCTGCCTACCTGGTCCTTCGCATGGTGGAAGCATTTCTGAGAATACTACCATAGAGGTCCTGGATTTCAGTCTCTTTCCTAGCAGCCTAAATTTGGCCTCCAGGACATCTCTCCTACCCTTCCCTATGTCACTGGTACCTACATGTATCACAACCACCGGCTCCTTCCCAGCACTACACAAGTCTATCTAGATGCCTCGAGAGATCCGCAACCTTCGTACCAGGCAGGCAGGTCACCATGCGGTTCTCCCGGTCATCAAAAACCCAGCTATCTGTGTTTCTAATGATCGAATCTCCCATTACTAACACCTGCCTTTTCCTAATGACTGGAGTTCCCTCCCCCGGAGAGGGGTAGCCGTGTTAGTCTGGATCTGTAAAAAGCGACAAAGAGTCCTGTGGCACCTTATAGACTAACAGACGTATTGGAGCATAAGCTTTCGTGCGTCTGACGAAGTGGGTATTCACCCACGAAAGCTTATGCTCCAATACGTCTGTTAGTCTATAAGATGCCACAGGACTCTTTGTCACTCTCCCCCGGAGAGGTAACTTCAGTGCGAGAGGATACCCCAACATCATCTGGAAGGAGGGTCCCCACTATGGGAAGGTTTCCCTCTGCTCCCGTTGACTGCTCGCCTTCCCTGAGCCTTTCATCCTCCTTAACAGCGCAGGGGCTGTCTGACCAGAGGTGGGACAAATCTACAGTGTCCCGGAAAGCCTCATCAACATACCTCTCTGCCTCCCTTAGCTCCTCCAGTTCCGCCACCCTGGCCTCCAAAGCCTGTACATGGTCTCTGAGGGCCAGAAGCTCCTTGCACGGAATGCACACATACATCACCTGCCCACAGGGCAGGTAATCATACATGCTACACTGAGTGCAATAAACAGGATAGCCCCCACTCTGCTGCTGGGCTTCTGCCTGCATTTTCTCCTACAGCTACCAAGGTTAATGACAGGGGTTTTTGTTTAAATCAAGAAGTTTTGATTATAGTTTAGTTTAAAGGTTTTAAGGAATGGCAAGTGTA
>NW_020677510.1:0-1225 GCF_002925995.2 Terrapene triunguis | reverse complement strand
GGTGCTCCCAGGGCATTGTGGGTAATGGGGGGGAGGAATGTTTCTGGGGGGATTGTGGGCAGCTGGGGGGGGGCGGTGCTCCCAGGGCATTGTGGGTAACCCCCCAGAGGCAGCTGTCCGAGGAGAGCAGGACCTCAGCTGAGCAGTGCTACTGGTCGCCCCAGTGCATGCTGGGAAAGGGACCCCTGCCCCATGGTGCCCTCACTGCCAGCTACCCCCAGTGCTGGGGGGGGCACTCCTCTCTGATTGGCTGGGCCAACCCCTCAAGGCGCCCCATTGGCTGGCACGATGCACGCCTGGGAGATGACCCCTGCGGCTGGATGCGCTGTGCCCTCATTGGGTGACATGTCTCAGGCCTTTGTCCCCTCGTCTCTCATTGGCCGATTCTGCTTGCTCCGGAGAGGGGCTCTTTGTGATTGGATGGGGCCCCTCACACCTGTGCTAGCCTGTGATGCACCCTGGGCTCTCCCTTGTCCCTGTGATTGGGTGACGCCATACACCTGCGAGCCTGTGATTGGTTGGTATGGCCAGCACCAGCCCCCCAACTGCCCCCCATTAGTGCCTTCAGCATGTGACCGACAGCTGCCAGGGGCAGGGCATTGCTCTCACTAACCCCTCCCCTGGGGCTGTGAGCCTCTCCCCCACTGCAAAGGATGCTGGGAGTTGTTAAGCCCTCCCCTAAACTAGTTCAGTGTGGGGGGCAGCCCCAGGGTGATCCTAAAATCAGGGGTGGGGGGTTAGGGTGCCCCGCTGATGGACAGTGGCCAAGCTTGGCAGCAGGAAGTGATGTCTGCACCCCTTGGCGTGAGTTCCAAGATGGCCACCCTTGTGACAGGAAGTGATATCATCCGTGCCAACGCTCCCTCATCGCTCACCCCTCCCTGCTGGGCCTCCCAGCCCCAGCCCCCCCGGGGCGGGCTCTAGGAGCCCCCAGCGGCAGCTGCAGCATTTAAATTCTCCAGTAGGATAAATGTCTCTTACCCATCATTTCCCCCCCCATGGGGGCTTAGGGGGGCCCCGGCCCCCCCCCGCCATGGGGGCCCCCCCCCCCCCCCCGGGGGAGCCCCCCCCCCCCCCAGGCCCTGTCTGCCCCACACTTGAGGAGCCAGTTCCCCCTCCCGCCAGGCAAACCCTCATCAGCCATGCAGATGTCAAATGTTTTTATTAAAGGGGGGGTAGGGGGACAGACCTGCCCCCTTGATGCCCCCCCCTTCACCCTCACCCC
>NW_020677509.1:0-5329 GCF_002925995.2 Terrapene triunguis | reverse complement strand
GGGGGGCGCAAGGTGGAAGTTTCGCCTAGGGTGCGAAACATCCTTGCACCCTCCCTGATAGGGCCCCATAAATCCTAAGGACGGTCAGGAGTAGGCTCAATGGACGTGAGGGAGACATCATCTCTGCAGAGGTACGAACAACCAGGTAGATCATATTAGCTGGAATGGTGTAAGGTAGAGGCAAACTGGTTGATTTACATGGTACTCCCTATCTGTACTGTTGAGAACTCTATTCCATTTTCTCTGACTGTGCCACTTAGATTCTGTGCTTAACCGAAGACTGGTGCTGACACGTCAAGTTTTTGTTTATGTGCAGTGAATATTCCAGGAAGAGTAGATAAGCATCTGTATTGGAGCTAATGAGTTGGGTGTATGGATTCTGTAAGTTTCATTATGCTCAACAACTTGAGTTGGTATTTATGTCAGATTTAAAACTGCATTAAGGAAAGAAAACCAGAACTGAGTGAACTTTTTCTGTGTGCTGGATATGTAACATGTAAATAATTTACCATTTCCTCTCTGATTTTGGCTATCTATAAAAATTTCTGTGGTTTTTAACATTTATTTTGCTTAATATAACCTCTCCAAAATACATCTTAAGTCACAGGAATCCACAGAACACACATGCCTTAAAAGTTCTGGCAAGCTACAGGTTTTATGTAAGCACCATTCTTTATAAAGTCCAGACATGAGCATATCTGATGGGGGTTAGGAGAGAAAAAAGAACGAAAAAGACACCAGTGACTAATAAAGTAAAACTGTAGAAGAATATATTAAATGGCAAGTTCTATTTAAATGTGGAGAGCAGAAATGCTGCACTGACTCCTTGTACACTGATAGCCTGGGCCCTCACTTCCATGCACCTCACACAATCATTTACTTCTGTGTAAAATGCTACTGCTCAGACTTAGGGAGACCATACGTTCCATTTTGGCTGGGACAGTCCCTTTTTGATCAGTTGGCAAGAGCAAATGGGACAAATGCCCACTTCTGTCAAAGTAGGGTGTGGAGGAACATGTGTGTGTGGGGAGGAGGGGGGGAGCGGCAATGCCAGCCCCTCGCAGGGTGGGGAAGCAGGGCTTGGGCCGGGGGTAGGCAGGGCTCTGGCAAGCAGCGACGCTGACCCCTTGCGGGGGCAGGGGCAGGGCTCAGGTGGGGGGTAGGCAGGAGCTGGGCAAGCAGCGACACAAGCCCTGTGCCGGACGAGCGGCTCTGGCCAGCCCTTCACGGGGAGTGGGGCTCAGGTGAGTGGCTCAGGCTAGCCCCACGCGATATCCCATTTTCCCTTACAGAAATATGGTCACCCTACTCAGACTCCAAAAGGGTGTGAAGCCGTGAGGAACCAGACAGATTCAGCAAAAGTGACTGTGGTGTAAGCTTCACTATGCTATCAAGAGACTGCCGTCACCTAGTGAGATCATCTGTAAATTGGAGTCTTCCCTCATCCTTTGCCTCTCCACAGACACTGCCAGTATGATAGTGTTCCACGTGATGTGGATACCTGTGCACAAGGAAGTGTACTGGTGCATGAACTTGGGAGCAGGGGTAGTGGTCTCATTACAACTCATCTGCCAGCTTCCAGGTGGCAGTGACTTCATCATTGCTAGCATTGGATAGACTGGAGCCAGCAACACAAAAGTGAAAGGTTCTGCATTTCATTACCAATCCAAAGGGCCATCTAATTGCCTGCAATGTGTTTTAAACATGTTTTCTGGGCCAAATTGAAAAAGGCAAACCCATAATGTTATACACCAATGAATGTCTTCTCCAAAGTACCACTTGTGGAGAGGTCATTAGAACTATATTTTCTACCTCAGGCCCCAAGGGAAATTGTTGAGGCTTTTTAAGCATAATATGATATGAATGATAGACTATAACATGCTTCAGCATCTCTCCAGTCAATTGCAACATCTTCCATAAAGATACCAACTTTGAAAGTGGGTGTGCATGCAAATGTAAAGGGATGTAGCAATAAGTTTGTGTGATTGTTTTGGTTCTTGATGTGCATGCTGTTGTGTTACAGTAGCAACTGGAGGCCCTAGCTGAGAACAGGGCCCCATTGCACATAGGGTTGCCAATTCTGACTGGACATATTCCTGGAGGTTTCATCAAATGACGTAATCTTTAATTAAAGATTAATCTTTTGTCCTGGAGTCTCCAGGACTTAACCAGGAGGGTTGGCAAACCTAGGCATACAGCAGGTTGGGGCAGATCTGGGAATAGACACAGGAGTATAATAGTTACAGTATACATAGGCCTCGTGGAAGAATGTAAGGAGAAATTTGAAGAGGGTGGCCTGCTAGTTAAAATGTCCCTAACACATAGTGTAGGTGTAGCCTGAGTTAGTTGAGCACCTGAAAATAGCTTAACTGAATTAACTTCTAAGAAAATATATGTCTATTTCTGCTTTCTATAAAATGCATTGCACTTTAAAAGTCCAACAATCCATAAAATATCTTTCCAAAATTGTTCAGTTGTTATAATTAATATGGTATGACATATTGCAGTATAGATATAGAGAGATTTAATATATATCGTCCAGCTGTATATTTAAAATAACACAACCTCTCTTCATTCACTGTCCTAAATTAGGGCCTGATCCTGCAAACCATAGTCCTTACGCCCATCTTAAGTTGGTGGAAATCAAGTCCCTGTTTCATAAAGTTGTATGCTGTTTATATAACAGTCACATTCGTACCAGAGGACTGTATTTTGGTGGCAAGTGAAATGGTTTTGTTCATGTAGTGATGTATATAATAAAGTAATATTAAAAAAATGCAAACTTGCATGTGGTATCCGTATCCATGTGGAAATGATGCACGTGTGGTATTAAGGTAAGGTGGCTCCATACAAGGAAGGAAGTCAAAAATAAAACTTATAACCTTCTTTTAAGTATTACTCTAAAAATATCTGAATTATCTTTTGCTGTAAAATATGTGGCATATACAGATACATAATGGTGCGGTGTAAATGTTTTATGGACAGTTGTTTGGCATGATCTACATAACTCCCAAGAATCTTGGAAATTACACCAGACCATCATGTATTCTTTCTTAATGGAAATATGTAATACTTATATTTTGCTGGAACTGTCTAATGATTGTGCTGTGGTAAAACAAGTGAAAGACTGTCTTGGAATGTAGGCATGTAAAATACCGCAGCAACATAATAATAGTTTTCCTGTGCTTTAGTATTCTAGACTTTCAAAGCAATATGGAATGGATATCTATCTAAAGAAAGAGTTCCTTCAGTACACAGGATCCGTAAAGGAGCGAGGTGTGCTTTACCTGCTAACATCTCTACAGCAGGTATGACAAATTATCCAAGCCTATAAAGAACAATAACAGCAAAAAATTAAACATGCTTAATCTATGTGCAACTTCGTGCTGCAAAATTAAAGGTGATCCTATTATCTGTAAACCCTCCCTGGCTTGCTGTGTTTTCTCATTTAAGTATTCAGATACTGCTGGGTTGAGCAGCCTAGACATGCCTGTGAATAAATTAATTAAAACATAGTACTTATATCTTTGACAAATCAACAGGATTTTTTAAATGACATCTTATGGGAATAATTGAAGGAAAAGTTGGTAGCATGTAGATTTTAGAGCTTATTCATGGTGTTTGAATGAGTTGATCCTGATGCATATTATATACTACTAGACTGACAAAAAAATGTTGAAATCCCAAACTGTGTGTGGATTCTGAGAGAAGAACCTCGATTAGTGAATGGTTTGGGGGAGAATTCCAGCGGTTTGAATACTGGTTTTATCCCCCTTGTTGTATAAGATGTGTTACCTATCTGTAGAAGAAATAATATTTAGCTTAGATAGGGCACTTTAGAAGTATTGATTTTTACAGCCACTCTGCATCATTATGTTATAGAGGGGGAAAGTGAGGCAGAAAGGTCAAGTAATTTTCCCCAGGGCAGAGATGGGGACCTGATCTTGTATCTATTAAAATCACTCTGAGTTTGGCTGTGATTTCAAAGGGAGAAGGATTGGGCCAGGGAATGTTAGAGCTGGGATTCAAACTCAAAAGTTCCTGATTCCTAGTCCTGTGTTTTAAGATCACACGACGATGCATATACTGTATAACTGTGCCATAACTTGATAATGTAACACTGGGGAAGAAGACTTAAAAAAGGCTAGCACAGAACAGTTGAAATCATCCACCATTAATCTTTGCATGCTTATATGACTAAGCTGCCATTTTCTGTGATACTGTGTGATCTAGAAGCAAATGTGTTTTGCAGGAGCAGCAGAAAAAGGGTGTGATAGTGGCTTCTGACAGTAACTTTTCCATGGCAGTAGCATACCATGCCTCAGAACTCCGCATTCCAGTATTTGTCATCATGTCTACCAGCACTTCGCCAGCCAGAGTGAAAATGTGCCGTGAGTATGGTGCCATGGTGATCTCCTATGGCACTACAGCCAAGGATTCCCAGATCCATGCAAGGAGGCTGGCCCAAGAGAATGGCTATCTATACCTCGAAGAGTAAGTAAGTTTTATCAGATAATTGTTCAGAATCTTCAGCTCTGCAAAACCCATTTGGTGTCGTATTTTATTACAACCGCAAATCTTGACCCTTGCTCACCAAAAGTTTCACCGAGTTTCCTATGAGCCTGGGACAGACTTCCTGAGAGTCTGGACTGACATTTTTCATTTTTCTGATGAGCCCATGATCACTGGCACTCTTGCATGGTTTCCTCTCCAAATGAGGCAAATTTGGTGGCTTTGGTTGGAATTTGCATTGAGCTTTTGTATTGGTTCAGAGCAGGGCAGGCTCTAGGCACCAACAAAGCAAGCAGGTGCTTGGGGAGGCAAATTTGGGGGCACAAGAATCCAGCATGAGAGCTGAGAATCAACAGGGAGCCCTGGGAGCTAAAGTTCCTTGGTTAGCTCCCTGCCTATAGAGCCAGCCCTGGAGCAGGGAAAGAACTACATTTCCCAGCATTCCCTCGGCCACAATTAACAGGAAAGGGAGGGGGAAGGAGTGTAGAACTGAAACCTCATGCTGCAGCTTGCTGTAAATGATAGGAACAGAGCCAGCTCTAGGTTTTTTGCTGCCCCCCACCTCAGCCCTGGGCTCCCCTCACACCCCTGTGTTGTCCCAGTCCTGGACTCTCCCCTGCCCACACCCCCTGCTGCCCCAGCTCTGGCCCCCACCCGCATCTCCTGCCACCCCAGCCCTGGCCCCCACCCGCCCCCCCTGCCTCCCCAGCCCTGGGCTCTCCCCCCACCCGCCCCCCCTGCTGCCCCAGCCCTGAGCTCTTCTCCCCCCCCTGCACCCGCACTCCCTGCCGCCCCAGCCCTGGGCTCTTCTCCCCCC
>NW_020677508.1:0-2453 GCF_002925995.2 Terrapene triunguis | reverse complement strand
GTCAATGTCAGAGTGCAGAAAAGCACAATATGAACAAGAGGAGAGGTGGCGGGCTGAAGAGAGCAAGTGGCGGGCTGAAGAGGGTAGGTGGCGTCAGCTTGCTGACAGAAGGCAAGAGTCGATGCTCCGGCTGCTGGAGCATCAAACTGATATGCTCCAGCATATGGTTGAGCTGCAGGAAAGGCAGCAGGAGCAGAGACTGCCGCTACAGCCCCTGTGTAACCAACAGCCCTCCTCCCCAAGTTCCATAGCCTCCTCACCCAGACGCCCAAGAACGCGGTGGGGGGGCCTCCGGCCACCCAGCCACTCCACCCCAGATGATTGCCCAAGCATCAGAAGGCTGGCCTTCAATAAGTGTTAAAGTTTTAAAGTTTTAAACTGCAGTGTGTCCTTGTCCTTCACTCCTCCCCCGCCCCTCCTGGGCTACCTTGGCAGTTATCCCCCTAGTTGTGTAATGAATTAATAAAGCATGCATGAACATGACGTAACAATGACTTTATTGCCTCTGCAAGCGGTGCTCGAAGGGGGGAGGGGAGGGTGGTTAGCTTACAGGGAAGTAGAGTGAACCGAGGGGGGGTGGTTCATCAAGGAGAAACAAACAGAAGTTTCACACCATAGCCTGGCCAGTCCCAAAACTGGTTTTCAAAGCTTCTCTGATGTGCACCGCGCCCTGCTGTACTCTTCTAACCCCCCTGGTGTCTGGCTGCGCGTAATCAGTGGCCAGGCGATTTGCCTCAGCCTCCCACCCCACCATAAATGTCTCCCCCTTACTCTCACAGAGTTTTTGGAGTGTGTGGAGCGCACAGCAAGCAGCAATAACAATTGGAATATTGGTTTCGCTGAGGTCTATCCGAGTCAGTAATCTGCGCCAGCGCGCTTTTAAATGTCCAAATGCACATTCTACCACCATTCGGCACTTGCTCAGCCTATAGTTGAACAGGTCCTGACTACTGTCCAGGCTGCCTGTGTACGGCTTCATGAGCCATGGCATTAAGGGGTAGACTGGGTCCCCAAGGATAACTATAGGCATTTCAACATCCCCAACGGTTATTTTCTGGTCCGGGAAGAAAGTCCCTTCCTCCAGCTTTTGAAACAGACCAGAGTTCCCGAAGACGCGAGCATCATGTACCTTCCCCGGCCATCCCACATTAATGTTAGTGAAACGTCCCTTGTGATTCACCAGGGCTTGCAGCAGCATTGAAAAGTACCCTTTTCAGTTTATGTACTCGGTGGCTTGGTGCTCCGGTGACAAGATAGGGATATGGGTTCTGTCTATCGCCCCACAACCACAGTTTGGGAATCCCATTGCAGCAAAGCCATCCACTATGAGCTGCACGTTTCCCAGAGTCACTACCCTTGATATCAGCAGGTCTTTGATTGCGTTGGCTACTTGGATCACAGCAGCCCCCACAGTAGATTTGCCCACTCCAAATTGATTCCCGACTGATCGGTAGCTGTCTGGCGTTGCAAGCTTCCACAGGGCTATCGCCACTCGCTTCTCAACTGTGAGGGCTGCTCTCATCCTGGTATTCTGGCACTTCAGGGCAGGGGAAAGCAAGTCACAACGTTCCATGAAAGTGCCCTTACGCATGCGAAAGTTTCGCAGCCACTGGGAATCGTCCCACACCTGCAACACGATGCGGTCCCACCAGTCTGTGCTTGTTTCCCGGGCCCAGAATCGGCCTTCCATGCCATGAACCTGCCCCAGTAACACCATGATTTGCACATAGCTGGGGCCCGTACTTTGTGAGAGGTCTATGTCCATGTCAATTTCCTCATCACTCTCGTCGCCGCACTGCAATTGCCTCCTCGCCTGGTTTTGCTTTGGCATGTTCTGGCTCTGCATATACTCCAGGACAATGCGCGTGGTCTTCATAGTGCTCATAATTGCCGTGGTGATCTGAGCGGGCTCCATGATCCCAGTGCTATGGTGTCTGGGCTGAAAAAAGGCGTGAAACTATTGTCTGACGGAGGGAGGGAGGGGTGAGTGACGACATGGCTTACAGGGAATTAAAATCAACAAAGGTGGCTGTGCATCAGGGAGAAACACAAACAACTGTCACACAGAATGGCCCCCCCAAAGATTGAACTCAAAACTCTGGGTTTAGCAGGCCGTTGATTTCACGGAGGGAGGGGGAAGCAAATGAATACAGAACAAATCTGGTTCATCTATCTTTTACATCTTAGGCTGGCAGCAGACGGTGCAGCATGACTGATAGCCATCGGCATCTTCTGGGTGCTTGGCAGAAGATGCTGCATTATGATTGCTAGCCATCATCGTCAAGACGGTGCAATAGGACTGCCGGCAGGACTGAGTCTCCAGGAGACAAAACATGTCTGCCCAGGCGCCTCTGACCGAACTCACTGAGGTGTACGACGACGATGGATACCAGTCGTAATACACCATCTACTGCCAAAAGGCAATTAGCTGCTGCTGTGTAGCAATGCAGTAC
>NW_020677507.1:0-1283 GCF_002925995.2 Terrapene triunguis | reverse complement strand
CTGGGGACCTACCACCTCATTCCACTGGCCCCCAAGCCAACCAGCAGATGGCAGAGACTTTCAGTGGTTAATGACAATAAGTCGTTTTCGCTCACGCTTTCTCCTTTTTTGACTTGCTGTGTCCCACTTTCCAGCATAATTCTCCCATCCCATTAACACAGAACCGAGGAGTGCAGCGCCCTGCCGTGGTGGTGGTGGTGGCACTCAGAGGCTTGCTATGTGAAAGGGGGCACCAGTACAAAAGTTTGAGACTCATTGGATTAAGGCATATACTGACTAAGCTACAGGTTGGGGCCTCGCACTATGAGGAGTCTCTTAAAAAACAAACAAACAAGCCAAAAAACTGCCTCCATTTCAAATATTATCCAAAACGGTTGGTAAATAAAGGATACAGGAAAAAGACTCTTTCTAAATATAGACATTTTTATTCAAATATGACAAAAATATACATCTGGCTACACAAATACCCATACCCATACCCTACCTCTACCCTTCACTAATTGTTCATTATCGACAGGCAGGAGGCCAGGGCTGAGGGGGAAAAAAGGATAATTGCACTTGTAAAATGACTATTTCTACGCATGAGTCTGCGATCAGTCTCCTAAGGCAGCATTTTGTTGGCCAGCTGCTGCTGGTAAAATTCTGACCTTGCCTTCAAAACTTATTCATAACTCCTCAAGAGTGCATAGGCCGTCAGAATGGGAGTAGGACCATTCAACTGTCCCAGAAAGTCGCATCAATGTACCGCTCTGTCTCCCTTAGCTCCTCCAGTTCAGCCACTCTGGTCTCCAAAGCCCGTACATGGTCTCTGAGAGCCAGGAGCTCCTTGTACCGAATTCACACACACTTCACCTGCCAGCTAATCATGCATGCTGCATTCAGTGCAATAAACTGGATAGCCCCCACTCTGTTGCTGGACTTCTGCCTGCAGTCTCTTTTTACTCCTGCAGCTCTTTCCTTTCTTGTTGTTTTATTTTTATCAGGGTTTTTTTATTGCCTTAAGTTTAAGGAACATCAATGAAGTTTATCTATCTCTTCCCCCCCCCCCCCCCCCCCCCCCAATACCCCCCCCAAAAACCCCCCTGTTCCCTACCCCCCCTGGTGGCTTATGAGCAGGGTTTTAAATACTGGTTCTCCCTGAGTAGCCCCCACCCCCTGGTGAAGTGCTAAAGGACTTGGCCATCAAAGCCTCCTTAAGAAGCTCTCAGCCATTCCTAGCAGGCCCCTAGACTTAGCACAGACCACACTCTAGACTTCAGTCAAGCAGTAAGCAAACCACAAAC
>NW_020677506.1:0-2388 GCF_002925995.2 Terrapene triunguis | reverse complement strand
ATTTCACAACCACAACTATTGATAATTAGTTTCTTGTCAGACAGAATGCTGTCAAACTAAGGCCTGGTCTACACTAGGCTTTTATGTCGAATTTAGCGCCGTTACATCGAATTAACCCTGCACCCGTCCACACCACGAAGCTATTTAGATCGACATAGAGCTCTCTTAAATTCGACTTCTGTACTCCTCCCCAACGAGAGGAGTAGCGCTAAATTCGAAATGGCCATATCGAATTAGGCTAGGTGTGGATGGAAATCGACGCTAATAGCTCCGGGAGCTATCCCACTGTGCACCACTCTGTTGACGCTCTGGACAGCAGTCCGAGCTCGGATGCTCTGACCAGCCACACAGGAAAAGCCCCGGGAAAATTTGAATTCCTTTTCCTGTCTGGGCAGTTTGAATCTCAGTTCCTGTTTGGACATCGTGGCGAGCTCAGCAGCAGTGGCAACGATGCAGAGCTCTCCAGCAGAGATGGCCGTGCAATCTAATAGAAAGAGGGCCCCAGCATGGACTGATCGGGAAGTCTTGGATCTCATCGCTGTGTGGGGCGATGAGTCCGTGCTTTCAGAGCTGCGCTCCAAAAGAAGGAATGCTAAGATCTACGAGAAGATCTCTAAAGCCATGGCAGAGAGAGGCTACAGCCGGGATGCAACGCAGTGCCGCATGAAAATCAAGGAGCTGAGACAAGGCTACCAAAAAACCAAAGAGGCAAATGGACGCTCCGGATCCCAGCCCCACACATCCCATTTCTACGAGGCACTGCATTCCATCCTAGGTGCGGCCGCCACCACTACCCCACCACTGACCGTGGACTCTGAGGATGGGATATTGTCCGCGGCCGGTTCCTCGTTGGACATGTTAGCAGATGTGGAAGATGAAGAAGGAGATGAGGAGGACGAGGCAGTCGACAGCGCTGGCACCGCTGATTTCCCCGACAGCCAGGAGCTCTTCATCACCCTTACCGAGATCCCCTACCAACCGTCCCCATCCCTTACCCAGGACACAGAATCAGGGGAAGGATCAAGCAGTAAGTGCTGTAAACATGTAAACATTTATTTTTAACAGAACGGGAATATTTATAATATTAACAATGTGTTTTGACTAAAGTGCTTTAAACATGTAAAAAATTGTCTGCAACAAAACTGGAATATTTACAATGGTAACAAAGGGTTTCTCATGATTTGTCTGCCTTAGGCTCTTCACAATTTAGTCCCAAGTATTTAAAAATTTTTTTACAATGTCCGGTACTTCATGATTCTGCGGCCCAAGACGCTCCACTCTATAGTCCCAGTGCACCTACGCGAAAATCCGGTCAATATGGCCGGGGATTGAGGCGAAATCCTCATAGGAGAACTCCTCGTAGGTCTCATGGAGGTAGATTTCCAGCCTGTTCATCAGGTTCCTGGGTAGGGCGATCTTATTTGGCCCTCCGTGGTAGGAGACGTTTCCCCGCCACGACACAATCAAGTACTCCGGGATCATCGCACGGCATAGCATGGCAGCATACGGCCCTGGTTTCTGCATGCTTTCCCTAAGCATGCGTTCCTTCTGGCTGTCCGAGATCCTCAGGAGGGTGATGTCGCTCATGACGCCCTGCTTTGAATTAAGGAGGGGAATGTTAGTATTGGGACTGCTTTACAGCCACGCGGTGGAGGGAGAGGGGCAGCATACAGGGATCTTTCCCTGGGACAGCCGCGAGGGGGTGGGACAGGGGCAGAGTTGATGCTGTCCTGATTGCTGGCAGCAGAAACTGGCATTGCTTTCACTGTGAAAGGAGGCCAGTGCTACTATTACAGTTTTAAGCAGCCACAAGTCTACAGCTTACCATGATTGCCCGCTACAGAAGTTCAGGTGTCCAGCCACGCTTCTCAGATCACTGCAAGACCACTGCAAGTCCACAGGCACTGAAGGCGAGGGCCGAAAATTCGACCTTGTCCTGAGTGCGCATGTGAGAGGTGGAGTGCATGGTCTTGTTCACAGAGAAAGACTAGGTTCTTTGTACACAACTTCATTTATCTGTCTCAGGAATTCACTCCCTTTTTACCATTCACACAGACACATCTGCGACTGTCTCCCAACCCAGCCTGTCAGCACACTCCCAGAGGCTAGCGCAGATTAGGCGGAGGAAGAAGAAGACGCGTGAAGACATGTTCTCAGAACTAATGGGCTGCTCCTGAGCCCAGGCAGCCCAGCAGACACAGTGGAGGGAGAACTTGTCACAAATGCACCGAGCAGTCATGGAACGGGAGGAGAGGTGGCGTCAGGAGGACCAACAGGCTACTGAAAAGCTGCTTGGACTAATGAGGGAGCAAACGGACACGCTCCGGCGCCTTGTGGATGTTCTGCAAGACCGGAGGCAGGAGGACAGAGCCCCGCTGCAGTCTATCT
>NW_020677505.1:0-2873 GCF_002925995.2 Terrapene triunguis | reverse complement strand
TGGACCCCCTCATCCCGGAGACCTGACCCCCAGGTTTCCCTTAAAACCTGATCCACGGGAGAGGGGACTGGCCTTTTGAATGCAGACTTTTCACCCTCCTCCTGGGAAAGCCCCTCCCTACAAAAGGTGGGTGGACTCTCTAGCCCCCCCTGACCTTCCATTTGGGCTTCCCTCTTTGGGCTCCCCTCTGGGTCTGACACTCTTGTGTCCCCCAAAAGGGAAAGTGATCCTGCCCCAGCTGCGGACTCGCAGCTACCAGCCACGACGGACCTCTTACTGGCCAGCAAAATCCCCCCCCTTTCACTCGGGTTGGGCTGGCACCCAGCTACAGAGTCCTTGGGGCCTGTTCCCACCACAGCGGTCCCCAGGACCCCAACTTCCACTTTTGGGACACACGCCTCTGTGCACCCCAGGGCAGGCCCGGCCCTCTGCTGACCTGCAACTTTCTGGCAGTCAGCAGCTGTGGTGGCCTCCTTGCTACAAGGTGGTACATCCCCCTCCCCCGGGGAGATGATTACGGGACAGGAGCTAGCTTTATCCAGCTCCTCCTTCTTGAACTTCCCTGGAGCCCCGGGGCCATAGGAACCGGCCACAACCAGCCCTGCCCCCGAAGCTGCATCCTTGACTGCTGCAGAGGAATCTGAGGGCTAGTCTACACTTACCGGTTAGTTCGGCGGCTGGGGATTGAAGTTCCGAGTTCGATTTATCGCGTCTGGTCTGGACGCGATAAATCGAACCAGGAAGTGATCCCCGTCGACTGCGGTACTCCAGCTCAGCGAGAGGAGTACCGCGAAGTCGACGGGGAGCCTGCCTGCCGCGTGTGGACCGCGTCTGAACCGCGGTAAGGTCGAAGTAAGGTATGTCGAATTCAGCTACGTTATTCACGTAGCTGAATTTGCATACCTTACTTTGATTTGGGGGGTAAGTGTAGACCAGCCCTAAGAGACACTCTCCTATTCCCCCAGCAGTTGCTGTGACTTCACCCCCTCCCCCCCCTCTGGGGCTTTTAGCACAAGATTCCTTCTCACTGCTAACCAACCCTGGGACAGATTCTGCCACACTAAAGAAATCATTCCCCAGTAGAAACGGTGCAAAATTGTGTGCCACCGTTGCAACAGTCAGCTCAGCCTGCAAATCCTGAGTTTGCATGTGTACTTTAGCTAAAGGTGCAAGGACTTTGTAACCCCCTACCAGCTCTAATTCTGCCATTTTACCTGGCAACAAATCCTTTTCCTGGATCAGGTCCCTCCTGACCACAGAAATCTCAGCACCCGTGTCCCTTAATCCAAGAAGCATTTGACCATTTAATCTAACAGCATACATATACTCATTGCTTGGTTGTGTGGAAGCAAGCTTTACAAATCCCGTGTGGAAAGAGGCCACAGCCTGGCTCTGAGAAGCCCCAGCTTCATGTGTTACTTGTTGCCTGCTTCCACTCAGCAAGGGACACTTATTCCTCAGGTGCTCAGGGGACTTACAATGATAGCACCTCTTGGGCTCCTCTGCTTGCACAGGAAATTTGGGACGAGTACCAGGGGAATGGGGAGGTGACCGCCCAGCCTCCTTTTTCCCATACCCAGGGGTAAAACGGTGATTCTGCTTTCCCCCAACCTTATACCCCTCCGCCAGTGGTTTATGTTTGATCGCAGCTTGTGCTTGTTCATAAGAGTCAGCATACTCAGCTAATTCACCCACTGCATTTACCTTTTTGTCCCACAAATACTGTTTTATCTCATCACTGCACATATTCAGGAAGTGTTCCTGAGTAACCAGATCACACATCCCTTCAAAGCTGGTAATGCCTCTCCCCCGCACCCATTTATCTACCATATCTCTCATTTCATTGGCATAAGCCACATTACTTAATCCAGATCCCCTCTTAAGGGTCCTGAATTTAACCCTGTAGGTTTCAGGTGTAACCTGAAACTGTTTCAAAACCAGTTCCTTGAATTTACCATAGTTTGAAGCATCATCAATAGGCATCTTATTGAATATGTCCAGAGCTCTGCCAGTCAATTTTGCTATCAATGTGGTCATCTTCTGATCTTCAGGGATGGCATGGAGGGTGCACAGTCTCTCAAAGTTGATGAAATATTCGGCGATATCGCCGGACTCGTCATACTGTGGACATAGTCGCTCCCATTTGTGGATTTTTGGGGAAGTGGAGCCAGCAGGGGGAGGGTTTTGTCTCCTTGACTCCATAACAGTCAGTTCATGTTTCTGGGCCTCCCTCTGGGCCTCCATAGCCCTCTCCTGGGCAGCTGCCTCTGCCTCCACCCTCGCTGTCTCCGCTCGCTCCCTCGCTGCCTCCACCTCCATAGCTCTCTTGTGGGCAGCTGCCTCTGCCTCCATAGCTCTCTTGTGGGCAGCCTCTTCCCTTGCATGTTCTGCCTCCCTGGCACTAATTTCTAATTGTCTTAGTTCCAGCCGTCTCTTATGTTCATTTTCTCTCTCTTTTGCTTCCAGCCTGGCCAGCTTTAGTTTATTAGCAGCGTCACTAGTACTCATTGTCCTGCTTTCTTGTGCTGGGCTACAACCCCTCTGCAGTTCACTGAAACTGAGGTCACTAGTACTCATTTTCCTGCTTTCTTCTGATCTTCCGCCTTACTTATTTTGCTTCCTTTTCTGTCCCTACTTCCCTTGCCCGAAATAAGCAAACAGAAAATAACAAACCAGTAACCACTTTGTCTGTTCTCCAGCCACCACACTTAAAACTCACTTAAAATCTCTACCAGTATCTCAAAGCAATCAGCTGTGCACAGATCCTGCCGACTACGCCACTCTGACGGGTTGGATCACAGAAACCCCCTTGGGAGCTGCCACCCAATGTGCCAAGACTACCCCTGCTTCTGTTTTCCCTGCCAGCTCAGGAC
>NW_020677504.1:0-2973 GCF_002925995.2 Terrapene triunguis | reverse complement strand
TCTAGTGTCCCATGGATACTGTTGAGCGATCATGTTCTTTATCCTACCAGCAGTGCCTCTTGGAGTTGCACAGCACTGAAGTAGCTCTTCAAACACTATAACCAGGCTATATTTTATGACAAAGCCTTCTCCATTAAAATAAGAACCCTCCATATTTTTGGGTGCAGTCTACATATCTATATTAGTTGTTTTCTGTGACTTAAAATGATTCCATCCAAGATGTCATCTTTTTTGTGTGTGTGTGTTAACAGGTCGAACCATTGATACAGAAGGGCCATGGGAATCTGGTGCACCATATCCTACTTTATCAGTGTAGCAGCAGTTTGAATGACAGTGTGTTGGACTACGGCCATGAATGCTACCACCCAAACATGCCAGATGCTTTTCTCACATGTGAGACAGTCATTTTTGCTTGGGCCATTGGAGGAGAGGTAGGATGAATGGCTACCTGGGATGATTTATCAATAAAGCTTTAAAGGAATGTGCGTCACAGTGAAGGTTTTCCATACTGCCAATTAGTAAATTGGATTTCATGCTACAGAATTTTGGTCACTAGGACTTTTACCATATTTGAAAACTGTTTGAGATTGTGTTCTGCCATTACACACCTGCACAGTGGTGTAATAGGGAGTGAGAACTTGTGCTCTCCCCTTACATGCAGTGCAGCCTTGGGACTCAAGGATGTGCAGGGGCTTTGCCTTGAATGCCACCTCCAGGAAGCAACTGGTAGAGAGTGGGGATTAGGTGGAGTCATGGCTCTCTCTTGGGAGCAGCTGTTGGGAGAGTGGGGATGGGGAGCAGGCGGAAACATGGCTCTGTCATTGTCATAAAATGATTGTTGTAAACAACCCCCCCCCCCCCAACAAAACATGATTCCTTGGGTTCTTATTTTGATAGCCAAGATGTAAATATAGTTTTTCAGGAAGAAGTTACATATTATCTTAGCTGGTCACTTAGGCCTAAAACTACAAAGGTACTTAGGATCCTCCCCACCTAGAGTGCTGGCTTTTGTGGAGCCCATTCTTACTCACCTATCTCTCCCCATGCATCAGATAGGGAGTATAAGCACCTAACTCAGGCTTTGTGGATTGCAGTGCATCCAGTGATTTTCTAGGCACCCTAAAAGTTAGGTGTTGCAACGCTCAGTGTCAGAAGGCCTAAGTCCCTGTGTGGATCCAGGCCTTAAGCTCTTTTCTTTAAATCATATATAGCCACAATAGCTAAGTGTCTCACCATACAATGTTAAATTTGATTGACCTTTTCTGTATAAAATGTGATAGGGATATTAAGTGCCAAGTTAAAAGTAGTGGAAAATAATGTAGAAAGTGCCGACACTTGTGGAAAAAATGACTTGGGAACATTGGCTTTGCCATATCAGACTGCCCCATCTAATCTGGAATCCTGTCTCCAGCAATGGCCAGCACCTGGTGCTTCAGAAGAAGATGGAAAAAACCAAACAGCCCATAGTTAGTGATGAAAGCTAGGTAAGGACAGGAGGGTTCTCTCCAAATAAAGACAGAGATTGATTTCACACTGGCACAGATCCTTGTGTGCATTGCTGTTACTTTGCACCACATGGCGGGTGTAATTTGGCAGTGATTCTGGTATAGCCAGACCAGGGAGTATCACCCCCACGGAGAGGGTGATCCTGCACTAGTGTAGTGCCAAGAGAGGGGCTTATATGCCACACACCTTTCCTGCTGCAAGCATACTGGTCATGTTTAATCTTAAGAAAAAAGAGGGAAGGGACACCTGTACCATTTTTCAGATATGTTAAGGGCTGTTCTAAAGAGGATAGTGGTCAGTTGTTCTCCATGTCCACTGAAGGTAGGACAAGAAGTAATTGGCTTAATCTGCAGCAAGGGAGATTTAGGTTAGATATTAGGAAAAACTTTCTTACTATAAGGTTAGTTAAATACTGGCATAGGCTTCCAAAGGAGGTTATGGAATCCCCATCATTGGAGGTTTTTGGACAAACACCTGTCAGGAATAGTCTAAGTTTACCTGGTTCTGCCTCAGAGCAGGGGGCTGGACTTGGTGACCTATAATACCTGTGGAAATTGGCTGTGACTTTTCAGCTTGGAAAAGAGATGACTAAGGGGGGATATGATAGAGGTCTATAAAATCTTGACAGGTGTGGAGAAAGTGAATAAGGAAATGTAATTTACTCCTTTACATAACCCAAAAACTAGGGTTCACCCAATGAAATTAATAAGCAGCAGGTTTAAAACAAACATAAGGAAGTACTTCTTCACACAATGCACAACCTGTGGAACTGCTTGCCAGGAGATGTTGTGAAGGTCAAAACTATAACAGGGTTCAGAAAAAGAACTAGATAAGTTCATGGAGGATATGTTCATCAATGGCTATTAGCCAGGATGTGTAGAGATGCAACATCATACTCTGAGTGTCTCTAGCCTCTGTTGGCCAGAAGCTGGGAGTGAACGACGGGGGATGGATTACTTGAGGATTGCCTGTTCTGTTCATTCCCTCTGGGGCACCTGGAATTGGCCACTATCGGAAGACAGGATACTGGGCTAGATGGACCATTAGTCTGACCCAGTATGGCCGTTCATTTGTTCTTATGACTATGGAAAAGAGGACACAATCCTGATGGCATGCCAATCCTAGGCTATGTTTTCAGCCCCTTGCAAATGTTAAAGTTAGGGCAGTCCTAATGGTACTGTCACACTGTGCAGCTGGAACTTCCAAGCACAGTCAAGCACCAGAATCAGGGTAGTCCAATGAACAACTTTAGGCTACACCTTTGCACATCACTCCCGAGGTGCTTTGTGCATTTTGGCCATAACTCTACACTCTAGTCTCATATTTGTAACTTTCCTCTACCTTGGTTCAAGTGACGTAAGAAGCCCATATAAATAAAATCTGGTTTAACAAAGCAACAGAGGGTCCTGTGGCACCTTTAAGACTAACAGAAGTATTGGGAGCATAAGCTTTCGTGGGTAAGAACCT
>NW_020677503.1:0-2151 GCF_002925995.2 Terrapene triunguis | reverse complement strand
AGTGGGGAAAATCATAATCTACCGGGGAGAAAGAACGGACTCCGCTAAGACATCAAACCAACTCCAGCCAGGCTGGATACCAGCAATTCGGGGCTGGAGCAGCTCCAGCCAGGCTGGGCGGGGGCAGGTGACCTCGGTCTCTGTGCTGAGCAGGCTGCTTTGGCTGCAAGGAGGGACAAGGAACCCCCCGGCCAGGGTCTTGCTGCCCAAGGGGGGTGAGATCTGTGGCAATCTCTGGAGTAGCTGGTTCAGCAGCCGTGAGCCCCACGCTTGTCCCTGCCCGAGCTCTCCAGGAGCACATTACGCCCAGGTGTACGCACTGGATGTAGGCACCAGTGTAACGCTACAGAGCCACACGCTGCTGAGTGCTGCCTGCAAGAGACGGGGTGGAGTCAGACGGGGGCAGCAGATGACAGGGCCAGCCCCCACTGTATGCCACACACCCCCCTTCATCCATCTGCCTGCCTCACACACTCATCGATCTCCACATCATCCCGCTGTCCCTCCGATTGTCCATGCACTGCCCAGCACAAGGAGGCGTGGACAGGGCCCGATTAACCTTTTGTAGGGCCGGCGCCAAACAGATTTGTGGGCTCCCATGGGGGAATGGGGCATGGCACGAGGGGGGTTGATCCCCAGAGTGAGGGCCTGGCCAGGGGCAAGGCGTGGGGGGAGAGGGAAGGTACAGCCACGGTCCACGCAGCCCCGCCAGAGGCCACTGGCCCACCCAGCCCTGCGCTGCCAGCGTGCTCTGCCATACTACCCACCGCCCATTACCCCCACCCCCTTATGCCTAGCAACTCCCATGCCCAGTGCCCCTCTGGCCCGCAGAGCCCTATAACCAGCACCCCCCACTGCCTAGTGCCCCTCTCACAGCCCCCTCACAACTGCCCAGCACTCCATATTCCTGAGGGAATTCACTACCAAATCATTAAAAATTCTGTGCACTATTTTAAAATTCTGCAAATTTTATTTGTCAATAAATAAATGTGGAAGCTGCAGCCTGGCAGAGGGAGCCCAGGCCACTGGCTGCATGGAGGTGGGAGATCACCCTGCAGACTTCCCCCTCCCTTCCCAGGACAGGGACTCGACAGTGAGGCTGCACCTGACCCTGACACATTGTAAGGGATGGGCCTGCCCCAGGAACACCTTTGGGCACTGCCCCTCTGCTCCAGGTGCACCAGGTGTGGGAGGCAGGCTCAGCCCAGCAGGATCCAAGTGTGGAGGGGCTCAGTGTGGGGGATCCAGGTGGGGCTAACAGGGTTCTGGGTGGAGCAGTCGGGGTGCAGGTGGCTCAGTGGGGGATCTGGATGCACAGGGGCTCGTTGGGGGTTGATGGGGCAGTGGGACTCTGTAGAGGGGTCCAGGTGAAGGTGCTTGGGGCTCAGCAGGGGGTGTCTAGGTGTGGGGAGCTCAGCGGGAGGGCGGGTGCAGGGGAGGTGGGGCTCATTGGGGTGGGAGTCCAAGTGCAGCTGGCTGGGGCTCTGTGGGGTGGGTGGTACAGATGCAGGGGAGGTGGGGCTAGTCAGGGGGAGGGTTCGATGGGGCTGCTTAACGGGCGAGCCTCAGCTGCTGCCAAGAGGATGCTGCATGCCGGGCTCCCGGTTTTCCCCTGCCCCCGCATCCCCCATTCCCTTCTCTTTCCCAACCCATGCCCCTTCCCCACTGCCCATCTCCTCCCCATACCACCCCCTTCCTTCCCTACTGCTTATTTCCCCCAGCCCCCCCTGCCCCGCCCCAGCACATGCACTCCCTGCTGTACAGAGAACAGGATGGCCCCTCCCAGCACACAGACAGGGAGCACCACCGGCACTAGGACCCAAAAGGCTGCGTCCAGCTGCAAAGTCAGCAGAACTGAACAGTCCCCTCTTTCCGCCGGGCAGTTCTGTGGCGACTCCCCAGACCCAGCTCCTACAGCCAATCCATCAGCACTGAACAAATACTGCAAGACTAATATCTCACAGGCCCGATTGCAGCAGAGAGCCTCTAAGCCTCACCGCGGGGAGCTTCCCCCCCCAGCCCTGAACAGAATATCACTGCCAGCCTCCAGCTCAGGGCTGAGCCTTCACTTCCTCCTAGGGTTACCATATTTCAGCACGGAAAAAAGAGGACGGGAGGAGCCCCGCCCCCGTCCTGCCCTAGCCCCGCCCC
>NW_020677502.1:0-8065 GCF_002925995.2 Terrapene triunguis | reverse complement strand
GGGGGGCAGGATTCTGGTGTAGGGTCGGAGGGGGAAACACGTTGCTTTGCTTTCTTTTTTCAAAGCCGACTGCCTTGGGCGAGCCAGAGCGAGGACAGCCTTGCAGCGCATGTGGTGACCAGTGCCCCGGGTTTGCCTTGCATAAATGGAGGTAGGAACCCCTGCATGTTTTACGCTTTCCTAGTTCACTGGCTCAAGGGCAGGCCACAGCGTTCATTGAAGGAATGCAAAAGGGGGTGATTTGTGTGTGAATTTCCTCACTTTTGTTTTTCCACCTGAAGGATCAAAGAGGAGCTGCAGCGCTCTTTGGTGGTGGCACCATTCAATGAGGCTTGTGGCCCTGGGAGTTTCCTTTCCCATGTGTGAACAGCCTGTTTAGCTCAGGTCTGGTCTATACTACCCGCCTGAATCGGCGGGTAGAAATCGACCTCTCAGGGATCGATTTATTGCGTCCCGTCGGGACGCGACAATCGATCCCCGAATCGGCGCTCTAACTCCACCAGAGGAGGTGGTAGTAAGCGCCGCCGACAAAAAGCCGCAGAAGTCGATTTTGCCGCCGTCCTCACAACGGGGTAAGTCGGCTGTGATACGTCGAATTCAGCTACGCTATTCACGTAGCTGAATTTGCGTATCTTAAATCGACTCCCCCCTGTAGTGTAGATGTAGCCTCAGTGTCCTTTGGTTGGGGTTTCAGTCTCCTTTCATTGATACAAGGCTTCAGAACTTTTACAGTTCAGCTCCCGTTTGAAAATATGTCACGAAGGGTTTTTTTAAAAAATTATTTAACTCAATTGTGAATGTTGAATTGTGACCCTAGATCTGCTACCTGTCATGTTTGGTCATTTTCAACGTACTGTCGGTTTTGTCTTCTTCATCAGAAAGTTGCTTCCCTGCTGGGGCACAGGTGGATTTGTGATAGTATGCATTGGGACTGTAAAGCACTGAAATCCATCCCACACCCAGAGCAAGAGAAACACCAATATTTCTAAGCTCTTCTTTTTTCCCCCGGTGCGCAAGGAGGATGGTCCCCGGCTGCCTGCTTCTGAACTGCCCACTCAGCTGCCACTGCTTTCTACATGCCCAACGCATCTTTGTGGCTTCTGCCATCCCCCTAACAATTGGGTCTCACGCATCAGATTGAATTGCAGACTCAAAATGAGGGACATGAACGACATAAGGCTGGGAGTAGCTGGGTTAATTTATTTGGCATGAACGATGCCTGGAATAAATTGCCTAGGGAGGCTGTGGAATCTCCATCATTGGAGATTTTTAAGAGCAGGTTAGACAAACACCTGTCAGGGATGGTCTAGATAATACTTAGTCCTGCCCTGAGTGCAGGGGACCGGACTAGATGACCTCTCGAGTTCCCTTCCACTACAATTCTATGATTCGATACCCTCAGTTTAATCCTGTGTTTATATCCTACTGACAACAGTGAAAGCAAAGTACTGCAAGATCTGGGTAGGACAGAGGCAAATCTGGGTCTAAACTGAGGCAGGATACTAAACATCATTCCTTTCTTCCACTCCAACCTGCCCCTTACTGGGTGTTTCTCAATGTAGAAATGAGCAATTATGCTCCATGTCCCAATGTCCTGTACTGCAGGTTTGAGGGCTACGGGCACCCTTTCCCCATGGTGACTGCTCTCTCCTGGCTGCACGCCCCAACCTTTGCCTGAAGCAGTCTGCCCAACGCTTGCTCCTGTTCTCTTCAGGCAGCTGCAGTGTCCTGCTCTGCATCCGCCACATATGTGTCATAATATGTTTGTACAGTCACCCCGTGCATCTTTTTCCAGGGGTTATAAAGGGCTTTTGTTAGCTGTCAAAGGCATCTTCAGATCTCCGGTATGTGGTACTTTGGTATTGTCCCAGAAGCTTGCAAGATGCTTCATAATGTTAGAAAGAGGCAGGGAGACCTTATAAATATGTTACATGAAGATAGAGGCAACCTGCAAGGTTACCGCCTGTCTGTCTCTAACCATCACAAATAGCTGTGCGGTGTACAGGTTTTGGTTTTCATTATGTAAAAATCTGCAGCTACTTATCAACATCTTTGCAGGCCATTTTCCCCTAATGTCACAATTTGGTGATGCTATTTTGCAACGGCAAATGGCATTGCACTAATCTCTGTGGATGACTGGTTTGCCATAAACTTGCGCTAACATGGCAGCAGCCGTCCTCTCTCGAAATTTCCAAGCCGTAATGAAGGTTTCTGGCACCCTGGGAGTGGATGGTGGTGGCTCTAAAGGAAAGGCTACCATATCAGTGCAGAGAGTTATTTCCTACATCCGAATGGAAGGCCTGATTCTGACCTCTCTTTCACCAGTGTATGTCAGGAGTAAATCCATTGAAATCAGTGGGCCAGATTCTGACCCTTGCTCCGGCTGTTTTCTAACGCTCTAGCAATGCAAAGCTGTTGGCCACGTTGTTGAACAGTGGAGCTTACACACTGCCTCTATTCCAGCCAGTGCAGGGATATTCCCAAGGACATGGGGTGTGTGGCAATTGCACTATGCACTCTGGCTGTCCCTGGCTGCTGGAATAAGAACTAGATAAATTCATGGAGGATAACATCAATGGCTATTAGCCAGGATGGGTAGGGATGGTGTCCCTAGCCTCTGTTTGCCAGAAGCTGGGAATGGGTGACAGGGGATGGATCACTTGATTATTACCTGTTCTGTTCATTCTCTCTGGGGCACCTGGCATTGACCACTAACGGAAGACAGGATACTGGGCTAGATGGACTTTTGGTCTGACCCAGTATGGCCGTTTTTATGTTCTTATGTTAATAGCCCATGTGCATAAGTTAGAACTTCTTTTAGCTGTTTTGTTACACTGGTGACTGTACCAGCTCCCATATAATTATTTTTAATTGCCTAAATATAAGAATATATAATCAAGTAAAATGAAGCCAGCTAATTTGCCTACTTAAATAAATATATACAGTGGACATACATTCATTTTTACTTTTGAGAGGTCTGTTCTCCCATTAGTGCCTGGGACTTATAAGTAGGCAAATATTAATAACAGTTACTTTTGTAGGTCACACACTCATGGGAGAATAGACCTGCTGAATATGGAAAAAAGTATATTTAACTAGTACTGGGGATGTTCATGAATATATTAAACCGCTGGGTGAAATTGAAAGAAACAATAGTTTGCAAGGGGATGTATGGATTAAGGATACAAGCCCATATCAATTAACCACTAGAGGTTCGTAAGCCTTTTTGTAATCCTTTAACAGTGTACTTTTGCTGATAAATGTAAATTGGACTTGGGCTTCAAAGATGGGAATTTACAGCATACATCAGGGAGAGAGGAATTTATAAGCATGCAGACACTGAAAGTGGAATTCATCCCAGTTGCTGAGGCAAGCTTTGTGTGGTATATATAATTATGTGGAATTGTGTGTTTCTAATTAACTGCAGTTTGGGGCATGATCTATATGTCCATGTTAACAAGCAAGCAAAATTGTGTCCTGTCAGATCTCAGAGATTTTTATGCTTTTACATTCATTGGAAAGTCACTTTTTTCAGGTATGGAGTTGATTTTGATTATTGATTGAAATTATCATTCTTGGAAGCATATGCATGCTTCCTGTTTGAAGGAAACCATTCATAAATACATTATATTCTTCCACACTATTTCTGCCTTCAGAATAAGACCACTGTGCCTAATTTAGAGGAAGGGAAATAATAATTTAAAAGGAAAGGGGTTTTCAAAAAATCTTGATTTATAATGATGAATGAATTGTATTAATCATATCTTTACATCACCATGTCACATTCATGTAAGCTTGTGGATTTTCTATGTTAATGTGCCAGCATTTTTAATATGTATTTCAATGGATGCAAGTAAGAATAAATCACTTGCAACATATTCTTTAATTTGGGCCCTTATAGATGCACAATACCCATATGAAGTCCATGGAAGTTTGTGCATCACTGATCCCCCATCTATTATAATTCAGAATTTAAATGTCCAGTTTGCAGTGATTTAGCAAAAAGAGAAGAAAAATAGACTATTTTATTTAAAAGAATCAAGACTGAATTTAGTCATCACTAGACATCAATTCTGCACTGCATTCCTCCAAAGACATGACTATCAAACAGTAGCTACTGTAACCTGCAATTTCCCAGTGGTCTTGAACAGTAAAGTGACTTTTTACTTTAATAACATGGGGTTTTTTATTACAGAAGACTGTGAATTAAACCTATAAAAAGACAAATATTTGTGTATGGCTGTGTTCCTGAAAATGACCAATAACGTAAACAACAGATTCCTCATTCAGTATTTAATATAGGCTGGTACTTGAAAGGTGGCGTTGTGTGAGAAAGTGAAATCTTATTCAATAAAATCTCCAACTCCTTAGGAGTCTGGTTGCTGTTTCCTAATCAGATCTGCATTACATTAAACTGCTTGCCATTCAACTTGTTAACAAGCTTTGCATTAAATAAAGCTGTCACTGGAGTTGAGTGAATGAATAGCCATTAGAAGTGTCTTGTGCATAATGTCTGGCCGAAGAAAAGCCTGCAAAAGAGGTGGTCAGAGGAGAGAAAAGGAAAAGGAATTTATAGCCTATTCCTAATGCAATTAGTATGAATATGCAAACCTTAAAGGTGACAAATGGGTACCAATCAGGAGAACCTCTCATGCTGCTTTTGCCACCCTGAAGTTTTTGATAGTCCTTTCACATGGACATTGGAGAAAGTTATACTTGAAATTGCTTTAGTACCGCTTTTAAAATATACTGTTGAATACAATCACGCATACTGCCTGCCGCCTGTTGTCTGATTTTGGTGTATCATCTACAGCCCTGTATTGTTTAGATGTGTTTTCTCTTTCAGAGAGTCTTTTCACCATCAGTGACCCTCACAAGTCAAACACTCCTTTTATTCCCAGCTCCCACACCTCGTCTTCCCACACGCAACCCCCCCCACTCCAAGCAGAGTTTTAACCTCATAATTTCCTAATGAATATTCATCTTACCATAGGCCTGATCCAGTAAAGAACTGATGGCGTCTAATTTAGTTGTTACCAGTCAAGACAGAGATCTTGGCGTCCTCATGGGTAGTTCTCTGAAAACATCCACTCAGTGTGCATTGGCAGTCAAATAAACCAACAGAATGTAGGAACCATTAGAAAAGGGATAGATAATAGGACAGAAAATATCATAATGCCACTCTATAAATCCATGGTATGCCCACACTTTGAATCCTGTGTGCAGTTCTGGTCACCCCACCTCAAAAAAGAGATATTAGCACTGGTACAGAAAAGGGAAACAAAGATGATTAGGGTTATGGAACAGCTCTCATATTAGGAGAGATTTAAAAAACTGGGACTGTGCAGCTTGGAAAAGAAACAAAAGAGGGGGTATGATAGAGGTCTATAAAATCATGATTGGAGAAAGGGAATAGGCAAGTGTTACTTACTTCTTTAAACTGTCACTTACTTTCAAACTAGAGGTCACCCAACAAAATTCATAAGCAACAGCTTTAAAATAAACATAGGGAAATACTTCACACAACTTCAACCTATGGAACTCATTGCCAGGAGATGTTGTGAAGGCCAAATTATAACTGGGTTCAGAAATAACAAGATAAGTTCATGGAGGACAGGTCCATCAGTGACTACTAGCCAAGATGGTCAGGGACACAATCCCATTCTGTGGGTGTCCCTAAGCCTCTGACTGTCAGAATCTGGGAGTCGACAACAGGGGATGGATCACTCAAGAATTGTCCTGTTTTGTTCATTGCCTCTGAAACACCTGGCACTGGCCACTGTCATAAGACAGGATACTGGGCTAGATGGACCATTGGTCTAATCCAGTATGACTACTCTTATGTTCTTAAATGGAGAAGTGCCAGAGAATCCATGAAGTCCACTAGAGACTTCGCTGTTGCTATTGAGTTTACATGGAAGGTGCCCAGATACCGTGCTGACAGGTGGCAGTATAAAACCCTAAGATAGTATTTTTAAAATTAGCCAAACTCTTGCAGAAAATCTTTGTTGCCATAGTTATGCTTCTCATTTGCAACAGCTTTAAATAGCAGTAATAAATGTGCCATAAAAATGATGCTAATGCTTTTAGTTTTTGATGGCTGCTGTGAAATCACATTTGTGTTGTTTATTGAATTCTTGTCCCTGTAACATGCTGCAACATTTTTTCCCTAAGTCGTATTTTTATGGTCAAGAGTTCCACTTCTCCTCAAGTAGCCTGTTAAAATTGTTTTACAGTCTCCATAACTTTGGCTTATGCTTATGTAACAAGCATTGCCCAGTACTTAAAAAGACACTGTAAAGCAGAATCTTTAAAAGAAGGGAAACCATTTGTTCAACCGTCTTCTCGGTTTGGTAATATTTAACATTAATGAATGAAATCCTGTGAAGAGAGCTGTTGAAAGCATTCACTGTGTTTATAAAGCGTCCAATGCCTCAAGGAAAGAGGACCCTAGATTTCTATAGAGGTGGTGTGATTTAGTGGACAGAGTACTGGATTGGGAGTAAAGACACCTAGTTGCTGTGTGATGTCGGGGAAATCACCTCATCTCTGTGTGGTGACAGGCCCAATCTTTGTCTGCTTTATTTAGGTGGTAAATTCTTTGGGGGTAGGGACTGCCTTTTACTGTGTGTTTGTACAGTGCCTAGTCCTTGATCTCAGCTGAGTCCTCTAGGGCAGTGTCTCTAAACCTTTCCAGACGACTGTACCCCTTTCAGGAGTCTGATTTGTCTTGTGTACCCAAGTTTCACCTCACTAAAAAATGACTTGCTTACCAAATCAGACATAAATATACAAAAGTGTCACAGCACACGAGTACTGAAAAATTGCGTATGTTCTCATTTTTACCATATAATTATAAAATAAATCAATTGGACTATAAATACTGTACGGAATATAGAGGAGTATAAACAAGTCATTAGATGACATTTTAGTTTGTACTGACTTTGCGAGTGCTTTTTAATGTAGCTTGTTGTAGGCAAATATCTAGATGAGGTGATGTACCTGTGTACCCCAGGGGTACATCTACCCCTGATTGAGAACCACTGTCCTAGGGACTAACATACCATTAATAATGAGTAAAGTAATTAGTAATTCTATATTTGTACATAACCCAAATCTGCATATATTGGAGTCACATTCTTCCCTGGGGATGTACATGTCCCTGGCCAGCTTTCGGTCTTCAGTTTGATTACTGGTGTAGCTTCCAAAGAGCAGAAACAACAATGTTTTCAGTATAGCACATGAATGAATAACAATGAATTCTGAAGCATTTGTCTCTGGTTTAAAAAAAAAAAAGGAAAGAAAAGAAAATACAGATTATTGCTTCCATATGTTTTCAGCCTTTTTACACTGCTTGCAGTTGTTTCCTTTCATGAATAAACATGCTTTGCATCTCTATCTCCTTTAGGATTCAGATATTCTACACGTCCTTGCATTTTTATTTCTAAGGCTTTTAGTGTGGAGACCATGAGCATACCTTACACAATCTTATCCTGTTTGAGCGTCTGTTCATATCACTTCCATTGCAGTAGCTCAAGGCCATGTTATCTTATTCAGTTTTTGCAGTGGGTTGCTGAAATAGACAAAACTCTACCGGTGGGAAGAATATTGAACCTAATGACCATGAATACCCTTCCATTCCCATCTCCAGAAGCCATTCCTTGGAATGCCATGTGTTTGGGGGTTCTACAGGAGTGAGTAAAGAAGGGTCTATCTCATGGAGAGCTGTTCTACATGACATTCTATCTTCTGCAGTTAATGTTGAGTCTATCAGCATTAATTTCTGCATGTTCCTGCTCTGCACTGTTAAATGCCTTGGGAGCCCAGGCTCTAAGACCCTGCAAGGTGGGAGGGTCCCAGAGCTCAGGCTGCAATCCAAGCCCGGAAGTCTACACTGCAGTCCCATAAGCTTGAGTGGCATGGGCCAGCCACAGGTGTCTATAGATTCATTTCAGAGTAGCAGCCGTGTTAGTCTGTATCCGCAAAAAGAACAGGAGTACTTGTGGCACCTTAGAGACTAACAAATTTATTAGAGCATAAGCTTTCGTGGGCTACAACCCACGGA
>NW_020677501.1:0-2749 GCF_002925995.2 Terrapene triunguis | reverse complement strand
AACTCCAGAAGGAAATTAGAGGGTCACAGATCACAGTAGAAGGCAACCGCCTGGATGTGGAAGTGACCAATTAGAGGACTTGGGTGAGACTGGACATTTACAACAGTTTTTTACTCTGTAACCCATAGAGGCGAGGTCAGGCTGTCCCAGCTCAGATGATGCAAAAGCCTGCTATCTTTGAGGGGAAAACTCCCTGTGAGGCTTATTTGGCTCAATTCAACATTGTAATTCGAATGGCTGGGAAGAAAGACAGAAAGGGGCAGCCAATTTCGGTGGCCCAGCTCTGATGCAGCTGCAGAACTCACACCCAGAAAAGAAAATGAGTCATCCAGACCTGGTACAAGCCTTTGACATGTAGTTCGGCACTAGCTATCAATCTGAGCTGGCCAGGGCACAGCTAAAAACTAGAAGAGGGAAATATGAAACCCCACCTCAACTGGCAGAGGACCTGTGGAGGCTTGTGTTCCTGGCATACCCAGATACCAGCGAGGCCTTCCAGGATAAGTTGGTGATGGATCAGTTTATAGATGCTTAGCTGGACTTGAACTTGCAGATCAAGATCAGTAAGAGGAGGCCAAAGCCACTCTAAGGGTACGTCTTCACTACCCGCCGTATTTGGAGGGTAGCAATCGATTTATCCGGGATCGATATATCGCATCTCATTAAGACGCAATATATCGATCCCCGAACGCACTCACCGTCGACTCCGGAACTCCACCAGAGCGAGCGGCGGTAGCGCAGTCGACGGGGGAGCCGCGGCCATCGATCCTGCGCCGTCTGGACCCCAGGTAATTCGATCCAAGATACTTAGACGTAGCTGAAGTTGCGTATCTTGGATCGATTTCCCCCCCCCCCCAGTGTAGACCAGCCCTAAGAGGCTATGGAATTTGCCACAGAACTTGAATCTTTCTTTGCAGCAGTGCACCAGAAGAGGAAGCAACTAAGCTGATCTCCAAGAGCCCTGTAAGTACAGTTCTGTGCCTGATGAAAAAGGGGATTCTAATTTGGTCCATGACATTATTGAATGATTAAAAAAACGGATACATTCAGTTTGCAAAAGAAGGGAAAGCTGCAATAATGCAAAAATTAAAGGAAACAGTTCAGTTAAATGCTAGTAATGTGACAAAATTGGCCACAGAAGAAAGGATTGTTATAAATATAAGATAGGTCAAGACAGACAGCCACAAGTGTCTTGTGAAAGGCAATCTCCCAGTTTGGGAAAATGGAAAACACAAAACTGAAGGGTCAAAGCTTGGTAGAATCACAAAGAGCAGCCCCACATTTTTGTGTAGATCTGGGCAGCTGAACACCAACAATGGGAGTTTGGCTATTGAGTGTGTATTAGGATCTATAAAATGCACAGGGGTGATTGAGACTGGCTCAAACATAAGTTATTAAACCAGACTTTCTAAAAAAGTCTAGGGAATCAGGTATCCAAACTGAACCACCTAATTGGACTGAAATGGAGACATTGACTGGGGTAAGGGTACCCATTCAAAAATTGGGTTTGGAGATTGGCCCTCTGGAATTTGAGCAAGAAGTCTGGGTGACTGAAATAGATGAGTTAACAATGGACTTGGATTTCTTTATAGTTAATAACTGTGTACAGTAATCAGTGCCAGGAAAGGTGTGTTTCAAATTCAGTGTGTGGAAATTCCCTTTAAAGGTATGGCCCAGGTGAGACAAATGGTTTGTTGGAATTGGTTTGCAGTGAACCAATTGTCCTGTCCCTGAGGGCAGAAACCATTATATCAGATACATGCTGTGGTAGGCTTCTGGCATGGGAAAGATGGGGAGTGGTTGAAACTTGTGTTGAAACCCAGAGTCTCAGTTTGCGGATGGCACAAAGCTGGGAGGTATTGCCAATACAGAGAAGGACAGGGATATCATACAGGAAGTTCTGGATGCCCGTGTAAACTGGAGTAATAGTAATAGGATGAAATTTAATAGTGAAAAGTGCAAGGTTATGCATTTAGGAATTAATAACAATAATTTTTGTAATAAGCTGGAGACTCATCAGTTGGAAGAAACAGAGGAGGAGAAGGACCTCGGAGTATTGGTTTATCACTGGATGACTATGAGCTGCCAATGTGATATGGCTGTGAAAAAAGCTAATGCGGTCTTGGGATGCATCAGGCAAGGTATTTCCAGTAGAGATAAGGAGGTGTTAGTACCGTTATACAAGGCACTGGTGAGATCTCATCTGGAATACTGTGTGCAGTTCTGGTCTCCCATGTTTAAGAAGGATGAATTCAAACTGGAACAGGTACAGAGAAGGGCTACTAGGATGATCCGAGGAATGGAAAACCTGTCTTATGAAAGGAGAATCAAAGAGCTTGGCTTGTTTAGCCTAACCAAAAGAAGGCTGAGGGGAGATATGATTGCTCTCTATAAATATATCAGAGGGATAAATATCAGGGAGGGAGAGGAATTATTTAAGCTCAGTACTAATGTGGACAGAAGAACAAATGGATATAAACTGGCCATGAGGAAGTTTAGATTTGAAATTAGACGAAGGTTTCTAACCATCAGAGTGAAGTTCTGGAACAGCCTTCCAAGGGGAGCAGTGGGGACAAAAGACATATCTGGCTTCAAGACTAAGCTTGATAAGTTTATGGAGGGGATGGTATGATGGGATAGCCTAATTTTGGCAATTAATTGATCTTTGACTATTAGCGGTAAATATGCCCAATGGCCTGTGATGGGATGTTAGATGGGGTGGGATCTGAGTTACTACAGAGAATTCTTT
>NW_020677500.1:0-3582 GCF_002925995.2 Terrapene triunguis | reverse complement strand
CCCCCACCCTCATCCTGATTTTTCACACTTGTTATCTGGGCACCCTAGTTGTCAAAGCCATGTGAAGGGTAAGATCACCCATTGTTAAGGTGTAAAGGAAGATTAGGAGGGGGCTTTCTCACTATATAAATTCATACTTAAACTAACATGGTTCCATTAAAATTTAAGGTCTCAGTGAAAACTGGGAAGCTCCAAATTTAAGGTTCCCATTGCCCCTGTAACTTGGCCATATTATAAGTACATATAGATAAAGATTTGGGGCAGTTCTCTTATGTTTGTGTGCTAGGCACTGTACAACAACAGAAGGGTGTGCTCAAATGGATAGAGGTAAATGTGTATCTTAATATTTATGCATATAAATATAAGAGAACTGAGTTAGATGGGGGGAAATGTCACTGATGTGTCTAGACCTTTAAATTCTAATTACGTTAACCCAGTTTTGTGTACCTAATTTTCCCTTTTTTTAAAAAAGAGAGAGAGAACTTTAGAGTTCTGGTGCACTTATCCAACTGTGGTAAGCATATTTTTAACGTGAGACAAGGATTGTTCATTCAAATCCAAATACAATAGCTGTATTGATATTTTCTGTGTGTTTTTAGAGGGCTTGGGTACATGTTGCTATAGACACAATTATGGTATTTTGACTTGTGTGGCAAACAGCACACATTTAAATAAACATACCAGGTCATGAAGGTTTCTGTAGTGGGAAACAGGATTGGACCAGGCACTTGTGTCAGTGGGAGATTGTGGAGAGAGCTTCTGCAGCTAGGATGGGGTTCAAGTCCCAGGAATTTGTCAGCAGACCTTGGGGAAGATTAGCAGGCTTCTGCAGTTGAGTGAATAGTCAGGTTAGTACTTGTCCAATACTTGACTCTTTGGGAGTTTATATGCAGTGGTGTTGTAGCCCTGTTGACTCCAGGATATTAGAGAAGGTGGGTGAGGTAATATCTTTTATTGGACCAACTTCTGTTTGTGAGAGAGACAAACTTTCCAGCTACCTGAAGAAGAGCTCTGTGTGGCTCGAAAGCTTGTCGCTCTCACCAACAGAAGTTGGTCCAATAAAAGATATTATCTTGTCTCCTTTGGGAGCTGTGAGCACGGTCGTGTACCTGGCACAGTTCACTCCCATCCTTGATACCTGTCCCTTTTGTGGTGTGAGGGAGACCCAGGCGCACATCTATCTGCAGTAAGCCAGGTTGCAGCCCATTTTCCAGTTCCTCCGGAACTTCCTTTTGAGATTCTGGCTGCACTTTTCCCACACCTTTTCATATATGCACACCGTATCCGTGGCCCCACAAAGTCACGAGACCACCTCATCAACCTCTTCCTTGTGCTGGCTAAAGTGGCCATCTATGATACAAGGAGGAGAATGCTGGACGGGGAGCTGCTCTGCAATTGTGGGGCCTATTTCTGTTCCTCCCATGTTTCATGCATCCAGGCAGAATTCCTTTGGGTGGTGTCCACTGGCTCCCTAGACACCTTTTGAGGAGCAGTGGGTGCTGTCTGGGGTTCTCTGCTCAGTGACCCCCTCTGGATCCCTGATTTTGTACCTATGACCCTCACTCCCATCCTGTTCAATCATTGGTTGTCCCAAGTGATCAGTTGAACCCTAGTTTTAGTAGCTCCTCCACTTTGGCAGGGGGAGGGCTTTATGACAAGGGCAGGCTAGCGCCCACCCCTTTCCTAGAATTCAATAGGGGTTGTCTCTTTTGGGGTTACTAAAAGGGCTTAACAGTTGGGCCAAGTTTGATTAGGGCTTAGTCACTTGAGTGAGCGCTGGGTTTGGAGGCAGTTCGTGAGAGAGATATTGGGGCAGGTGCTTGTGACTGGAGTGGGGCGCTAGAAAGTTTCTTAAGCTGGGAAGGAAGTCAGAGGTGCTTGGCAAGTGGACTGGGGCCTGGGGAGGGCCACTTTCACTTAACAGAAACAGGTGGTTCACGGTGTTCCATTGGTCTCTGTGCAGATTAAATGGTTCACACGGAAGACTACAGCTCTCCACTGCAGTAAATAGGAAACCAGGGGCAGGGGAGCCCACTCTGCTCTCGCAGGCTGACTGTGCACCTCGTTCAGGACAGCGCTGAAGGGCTCCGTGTCCTCTTGCGCTCCTGGGTTGGGGGAATACAGCGGGCAGGGCGGCAGTAAGCCTGATGACCCGGCGCGGCCCTGTGAAGCCAGGGAGAACGAGGAGGGACGGCTGCGGCCCGGGACGCTAGTGTGTGCATGGCCATGGGGCAGGGCGAAGGCGGTATTGCAGCCTTGCTAGCTGCGGGGGGCGAGGGAAGAGCTCCGTCCCACACCGGCCCCTGAGTTCCTCGGAGCAGAACAGGGCGCGGCTGGGGGCGCTCCCGGGAGAGGCGAGGGGCTGGAGGAAGCTTGGAGAGGGGCGGCTGCCGCAGCAACGCCGCCAGCAGGAGCGCGCTAGAGGGCGGAGGGGGCCGTGTCCTGGCAGGTGGGCGCCGCCGACGGGCGGGCGTGGCCGCGGGCGGCTGCCGGAGGCAGAGCCGCCGCCGCCGCTGAGGGCGGTCGGTGTGAGCGCTGGGAGTCGCGGGGCCAGCGCGGGCGCAGGGTTGCTGGCGGCGCCGCCGGAGGAGAGGCTGCTGCTGGGGCATGCGGGGAGATGAGGCTCAAGCCCGGTAGCATCGTGACATTTCTGTGCCTCAGCGCCGCCTTCTCCTTTGTCTGCTTCACCGCCTGGAGCAGGAGCGGAGGTGAGAGCCGCCGGGGCTGCCAACCGCCCCCCTCGCGCCGGGCATCGACCGCCCCCGGGGTCCCCGTCAGGTCACCTGCCAACGGCCGCCGCCTTCTGCACCTGCCCAGCTCCCCTCTCCGCTGGGGGCTGCCCAGCACAACCCCGGCTGCCCACCCTTTCCCTGGCGGGGGGGCGGACCCCAGCTCGGCCCCTCGCCGCACTGGGGCAGGAGGGAGCCGCAGGTGTCGCTCTGTCTTCCCCAGGCTGCTGCCGACACTGCCATAGGTGCAGCGCCCGACCCCTGCTCCAGCTCCCGCTCCCCTGCTCCGGGCCGGGAGCTGGGTGAAGAGTAGCGATCCTGGGGACTTCTCCACGCACGCACTCGCAAAGCTTTGGTAGCAGGATGCTGATGCTTCAAAAATGTCTTGGGGCACAAAGTAGCATTTCAGATTAAAATCCTGTTTTAATCCTTTGGCTGTGATCTGCTGCTGTCCGGGGCAGGGGCTACCTCTGGCCTGGTATTCAAAGGTGCTGAGCACCTTCTGCTCCCATTGACTTCATTTGCAGGCAGGGCCGGCTCCAGGCACCAGCCCACCAAGCTTGTGCTTGGGGCGGCACCTGGAGGGGGGCGGCGCGGCGCTCCGGCCGCCAGGGAGAGCGGGGCCACGGCCGGGCTCGCCGCCCTCCCCCCGGCGCTCTGGCTGCCCTCCCCCCCCCGCGCCCTCCCCCCGGCGGCCGGGGGGAGAGCGGAGCCCCCACCGGGGCTCGCTGCCCTCCCCCCAGGGCTCCGGCCGCCCTCCCCCCAGGTGCCCTCCCCCCGGCCGCCGGGGGGAGAGCGGAGCCCCCGCCGGGGCTCGTCGCCCTCCCCCCAGGGCTCCGGCCGCCCTCCCCCC
>NW_020677499.1:0-1583 GCF_002925995.2 Terrapene triunguis | reverse complement strand
AGGGAGGGGGCTTCTTGCTTCTTTGTTTGGTTCCTTTGTTCAGACCCTGGCTCGGTGTGGGGGGCGCTGCCCAGAAAGACCTGAAGTGGCCAACTAATTAAGCATATGAGTCATACCTGTGGCTCAGAACATGCCCAGGCATGCCTATGCTTACCTGCAGCCTTTCCCTGCCTTCTCTCCTCCCCTGTATCAAGAGGAGCCAATCAAAAGTACTGGTGGGAAACTGCCTGAGTTTGCCTTTAAAGCCGGACATTTTCTGATCAGACCTCGGAGAAGGTCCTTGCTTTGCCACCTGGTCTGATCAGCTAGGGGTCTTTGGGGGGCCCTCTCCCTGTTCTCGAGTGTTTTTGAGCATACCCCCATTTTTAAACTCCCCTCCCACGAACAACGAATTTGTGCCTGGAGATCTCCTGATTATTGTAAGCGAATCGAGTCCTCTCTCCATTCTCCGATGCTACTGCCGTTCCTGTCTCTGTGCTTGCTGCTGTCCTGGGGAATGGTAAGAACTCCCTCTTGCAAACTCCCCCTGTCCTAGCTGCTGGCCTTGTTTCCCCAGCAGACAGACCCAAGCTAACTCCTTGGTCTGTATCTGTAATCTGTTTCTTGCTCCGCAGTGCCTTTGCTGCTAGAAATAAGCCTGTGCCTTCCTGGACTGTATTCTGGGCTGCCGGCTTGCAGCCACCCCACTGCTGCGGCCACCACTAGTTAACACCCCCCCCCGGGTTGTACCCTGGGCACACACCACTCTGCCCTCTGGAACTGCTCCCCCTCCCGATCAAAGAAGTGGCAGGAAGTGTAAGGTGCACCTATTAGAATAGGTTCTTAGTCCAGATAAATTGTAATTTCATTTTGCATAGCTGTGGTTAAGTTAGGTTTAAAGAATTGTTTGTATTGTGCTCTGTAAGTTAGGTTTAAAAAATTGTTGCATTGTGTTCTGTTACTTGCTAATTTGTGTAGTCTTGGTTAAGTTAGATCATAGATAAGATTTTGCTGTGTTCTGTATAATTGTGGTTAAGTCTGTCTTCCCACTACCCCACCCCCCCGAGCTTGCCCGTGTCTCCCCCCGAGCTCCTCAGTCACTCGTTGCAGTTTCTCTGCTGTTTAAACTTGCAGCCTGTCTGCTCTCTGTGTCTCCCTGAGTTTAAATCTCCCTCCGCAGCGCCTCTGCCTTTGGTCTCTGCTCCACCACGTGCTCCTCTTCCCCCATCCCCCAACCTCATTCCTCTACCGCTGCCTTTCTCTCTCTCTCTCTTTTAATCCCTTCCCCCACGTGCTCACCCCGCTCCTACTGCTGCCAAACCTCAATTGTATTACTGAAGTCTAGCATAAACCCCCATTGGTTACCCTTTTTCTTTCTAACACACCTCACATTTTACATTTACACCACTGTGACATATTTTTACCTAGAGTTGTTGGTTATTTAACACATTTTACCCATAACTGTTAGTTGGTTATATGCTGCTGTAACACACCCTTTACATAGAAACTGTTAGCTACCTGTTACATTTATACTTCAGTGTTAATTGGTTACCAACTGTATTGTACCCCACTGTATTGTACCCCACTATTGAAACCCCCTATCC
>NW_020677498.1:0-2584 GCF_002925995.2 Terrapene triunguis | reverse complement strand
CAGTCTTTGTTTAATCCTGATCTGATGGTGTCAAATTTGCAAATGAAACTTGCACAAATACAGACAGATATCATCTTCCTTTCCAAATGCAAACGGATGGACATCATACCAAATGGACTGAAGGTGAAAAATCCATTGCTATCTACATACTGCACAGACCACAGTGAGAGATTATGCCACACACTATCAAAGAAACTGAGGAACCACCTGATCAGCATCCTATACAGCAAACAGAAAAACATCAAGAAAGAGCTCTCCAACCTGGAGACTTTCATAAATAACCAACCCTCCACACAAATGGACTTTACTAAAATAAGACAGGAGATCTACATTACACACTTCACCTCTCTACAAAGGAAAAAGGACCATAAGCTGTCTAAAATCCTACCTGCCACATGGGGCCACAACAGGGGTACCCCTAACTCACCCAGCAATATCGTCAATTTATCCAGCTACACACTCATCCCAGCAGAAGAGTCTGTCCTATCTCGGGGACTCTCTTTTTGCCCCAGCACCCCCACGAACATGATACAGTTCTGCGGTGATCTGGAAGTCTACTTTCGCCGCCTCCGACTCAAAGAATACTTTCAAGATAACACTGAACAGCGCACTGATACACAGATACCCTCCCACCAACAACACAGGAAGAAGAACTCCACATGGACTCCTCCTGAGGGTCGAAATGACAGTCTGGACCTATACATAGAATGCTTCCGCCGACGTGCACAGGCAGAAATTGTGGAAAAACAACATCACTTGCCTCATAACCTAAGTCGTGCAGAACGCAATGCCATCCACAGCCTCAGAAATCACCCTGACATTATCATCAAAGAGGCTGATAAAGGAGGTGCTGTTGTCATCATGAACAGGACTACCAGAAGGAGGCTGCCAGACAACTCTCCAATACCAAATTCTACAGGCTACTTTCCTCAGATCCCACTGAGGAATACACTAAGAAACTGCACCATCTACTCAGGACATTCCCTACACTAACACAGGAACAAATCAACATACCCTTAGAGCCCCGACCGGGGTTATTCTATCTACTACCCAAGATCCACAAACCTGGAAATCCTGGACGCCCCATCATCTCGGGCATTGGCACTCTCACTGAAGGACTGTCTGGATATGTGGACTCCCTACTCAGACCCTACGCCACCAGCACTCCCAGCTATCTCCGTGACACCACAGATTTCCTGAGAAAACTACAATGCATTGGTGACCTCCCAGAAAACACCATCCTAGCCACCATGGATGTAGAGGCTCTCTACACAAACATCCCACACACAGATGGAATACAAGCTGTCAGGAACAGTATCCCTGATGATGACACAGCACAACTTATTGCTGAGCTCTGTGACTTTATCCTCACGCACAATTATTTCAAATTTGGTGACAATATATACCTCCAGACCAGTGGCACCGCTATGGGCACCCGCATGGCCCCACAATATGCCAACATTTTTATGGCTGACCTGGAACAACGCTTCCTCAGCTCTCGTCCACTCACGCCCCTTCTCTACCTACGCTACATTGATGACATCTTCATCATCTGGACCCATGGGAAGGAGACCCTGGAAGAATTCCACCATGATTTCAACAGCTTCCACCCCACCATCAACCTCAGCCTGGACCAATCTACACGGGAGGTCCACTTCCTAGACACCACCGTACAAATAAGCGATGGCCACGTTAACACCACCCTATACCGAAAACCCACCGACCGCTATGCCTACCTTCATGCCTCCAGCTTCCACCCCAGACACACCACACAATCCATTGTCTACAGCCAAGCACTGAGGTACAATCGCATCTGCTCCAATCCCTCAGACAGAGACCAACACCTACAAGATCTTCACCAAGCATTCTCAAAACTACGATACCCACACAAGGAAATAAAGAAACAAATCAACAGAGCCAGACGCGTACCCAGAAGCCTCCTGCTACAAGACAGGCCCCAAAAAGAAACCAACAGAACTCCACTGGCCATCACCTACAGTCCTCAGCTTAAACCTCTTCAACGCATCATCAGTGATCTACAACCCATCCTGGACAATGATCCCTCACTTTCACAGACCTTGGGAGGCAGGCCAGTCCTCGCCCACAGACAACCCGCCAACCTTAAGCATATTCTCACCAGCAACCACGCACCGCACCATAACAACTCTAACTCAGGTACCAACCCATGCAACAAACCTCGATGCCAACGCTGCCCACATATCTACACCAGCAACACCATCACAGGACCTAACCAGATCAGCTACAACATCACCGGCTCATTCACCTGCACGTCCACCAATGTTATATATGCCATCATATGCCAGCAATGCCCCTCTGCTATGTACATTGGCCAAACTGGACAGTCACTACGCAAGAGGATAAACGGACACAAGTCAGATATCAGGAATGGCAATATACAAAAACCTATAGGAGAACACTTCAACCTCCCTGGCCACACAATAGCAGATGTAAAGGTAGCCATCTTACAGCAAAAAAACTTCAGGACCAGACTCCAAAGAGAAACTGCTGAGCTCCAGTTCATTTGCAAATTTGACACCATCAGATCAGGATTAAACAAAGACTG
>NW_020677497.1:0-2416 GCF_002925995.2 Terrapene triunguis | reverse complement strand
AGGATCACTGTAGGCATCTCCACATCCCCAACAGTTATCTTGTGGTCTGGGAAGTAAATACCAGTCAGGGCTGCTCGCATGCGGGTGTCCTTGCGCTTCAGGGCAGGGGACAGCAACTCACAAAGTTCCAGGAAAGTCCCCTTCCGCATGCGAAAGTTTCGCAGCCACTGGGATTCATCCCAGACCTGAAGCACTATGCGGTCCCACAAGTCCGTGCTTGTTTCCCGGGCCCAGAATCGCCGTTCAACAAAATCCACATGCCCCATTGCAAACGTGATGTCCTCGGCGCTGGGTGTCGTGGTTTCTGACAGCCGTGTGCTATTCTCGGAGTTCAGGTCCTCACTCCGCTGCCGTAGCCTCCTCGCCCAATTTCTCTGCATTTCTCAGGGAAAGGTGGATGATGAGCTGCGAGGCGTTGACAACGGTCACAACTGCAGCGATGGTCGCAGCGGGATCCATGCTCGCGGTGCTGTGGCGTCCGCGCTGTCACTGACCAGAAAAGTGCGCGAACTGATTTCCCGCCGGCGCTTTCAAGGAGGGAGGGAGGGCGGGAGTGACGATTGGATGACGACAGTTACCCAAAAGCACCCTCGAGACATTTTTTTCCCCCAGAAGGCATTGGGGGCTCGACCCAGAATTCCAATGGGCAGCGGGGACTGCGGGAACTGTGGGATAGCTGCCCACAGTGCACTGCTTCCAATGTCGACGCTTTCCCTGGTACTGTGGACTGACAAAGTCGAATTACTGTCCTTGGTGTGGACACACACGTTTGACTTTCTAATATCGATTGCAAATATTCGATTTAACTAAAATCGAACTACTCTCGTAGTGTAGACATACCCTTAGGTGCCACAAGTACTCCTGTTCTTTTTCCAAGCTTGCCTCTTCTGCAAAGAACTCAAACCTGTATCAGTAAGATGCATTTACAAGCTACTGCATGCTGGGTAACACCATGGGAGGACTCCATGTTTCCAAAAGAAAACTGGCTCGTTATGAAGAGAGCTATTTACAGAGTTATTGCAACTGCAGCTAGCATTTGCCATGTGCAGCACATGGAGACTGACTTCCTAGTGGCTCTTCCAAACTCTTCCCTCCTGCAGCCCATGTTCCTCCCTCTAACTTCCATGTGTAACCCACACACCTTCTGGGGGTATGTCTACACTACGAGAGTAGTTCGATTTTAGTTAAATCGAATATGTGCAATCGATATTAGAAAGTCGAACGTGTGTGTCTACACTAAGGACAGTAATTCGACTTTGTCAGTCCACAGTACCAGGGAAAGCGTCGACATTGGAAGCAGTGCACTGTGGGCAGCTATCCCACAGTTCCCGCAGTCCCCGCTGCCCATTGGAATTCTGGGTCGAGCCCCCAATGCCTTCTGGGTAAAAAAATGTGGCGAGGGTGCTTTTGGGTAACTGTCGTCATCCGTCAGTCATTACCGCCCTGCCTCCCTCCCTGAAAGCGCCGGCGGGAAATCAGTTCGCGCACTTTTTGATCAGTGACAGCGCGGACGCCACAGCACTGCGATCATGGATCCCGCTGCGACCATCGCTGCAGTTGTGGCCGTTCTCAACGCCTCGCACCTTATCATACACCTTACCCTGAGGCAGATGCAGAGTAATCAGGCGAGGAGGCTACGGCACCGCCGTGAGGGCCTGAAGTCGGAGAGTAGCACAGAGCTGTCAGAAACCACGAGCCCCAGCGCCCAGGACATCACTGTGGCAATGGGGCATGTGGATTTTGTTGAACGGCGATTCTGGGCCCGGGAAACAAGCACGGACTGGTGGGACCGCATAGTGCTTCAGGTCTGGGATGAATCCCAGTGGCTGCGAAACTTTCACATGCGGAAGGGCACTTTCCTGGAACTTTGTGACTTGCTGTCCCCTGCCCTGAAGCGCAAGGACACCCGCATGCGAGCAGCCCTGACTGTCCAGAAGCGAGTGGCCATAGCCCTCTGGAAGCTTGCAACGCCGGACAGCTACCGGTCAGTCGCGAACCACTTTGGCGTGGGCAAATCTACCGTGGGGGTTGTTGTCATGCAAGTAGCCAAGGCAATTGTCAAGGTACTGCTGTCAAAGGTAGTGACCCTGGGAAACGCGCAGGCCATCATAGATGGCTTCGCTGCGATGGGATTCCCAAACTGCGGTGGGGCTATAGATGGGACTCACATCCCTATCCTGGGACCGGGCCACCAGGCCAGCCAGTACATCAATAGAAAGGGCTACTTTTCAATGGTGCTGCAAGCACTGGTGGACCATCGGGGACAGTTTACAAACATCTACGTCGGATGGCCGGGCAAGGTTCATGACGCTCGCGTGTTCAGGAACTCTGGTCTGTTTAGACGGCTGCAGGAAGGTATTTACTTCCCGGACCACAAGATAACTGTTGGGGATGTGGAGATGCCTACAGTGATCCT
>NW_020677496.1:0-1178 GCF_002925995.2 Terrapene triunguis | reverse complement strand
CATCCGGGAGGCTTTGAAAGCTAGGTTCCTGAGTGAGCAGGGCAACCTGTGACTTTTCAGTTTGTGGACAGAAAAGCTGAACCTGCCCCCGTTTCTTTACCCAGTTCATTTTCACTATACTCTCCAGTTACATACCCCCTTCACCCTCTTCCCCTTCCCAAAAAATAAAATCATTTCTATTTTGTTAATGAACACCGTTGTCTGTATTGCTGTTTTCGCGGGAATGTTTTAAACCGGGGACGCAGACTGTGGCGGGGGGCGGGTTTAGTGTTCTGATGCAAATGATGCTTCTAAACTCCCGGAATGACAGGCTCCGCACTGGTGCACTGGTTATTTCAATGGAGCCTGCCAGCACTCCTGGGGGGGACTGCGTGTATGTGTCGGCTATGTGACTTTCTGGCAGGGGGGGTAGGGTTACATATCCCCTGCTGCGTGGATCTGTGAGCCAGGATAAGGACCGCTGCATAAGATCTGTAACTGCCCTCCCCCGCCAAAAAGTCACAGAGCAACCCCCCCTCCCCCCAGAACATGAAAACCACCTCCCAGACTGACCAGGGTAACCAGTGACTGCACTGTGTATGTGTCCTGATGCTGGACCTGACACCGCCTCTGTACCCTGCTAAAGGTCACTGTCCTGTCCAATTACCAAGCCTCTTCCCCCCCTCCAGACAGACTCTCCCTCAAAAGAACCTGACTGAAACAGTAATGAACAGAAACAAACATTTTATTGTGAACCACACATGAAACGTGGGGGGTGAAACTTGGACGGGGGCTTGTGTGAGGTGGGTAGGAAAGGACTTATCAAATTTTGGGGAATGTCAGCCTTCTAGTGCTAGAGCAGTCTGCAGGGGTTGACTGAAAGTTTTAACGGCCCTTGCCGCCCCTCCTTCTTTGGACTTTGGGTGAGGGTGGTGTGGGACTTGGTGGCGGGTGAGGGCGGTTACAGATAGACTGCAGCGGGGCTCTGTCCTCCTGCCTCCGGTCTTGCAGAACATCCACAAGGCGCCGGAGCGTGTCCGTTTGCTCCCTCATTAGTCCAAGCAGCTTTTCAGTAGCCTGTTGGTCCTCCTGATGCCACCTCTCCTCCCGTTCCATGACTGCTCGGTGCATTTGTGACAAGTTCTCCCTCCACTGTGTCTGCTGGGCTGCCTGGGCTCGGGAGCAGCCCATTAGTTCTG
>NW_020677495.1:0-1280 GCF_002925995.2 Terrapene triunguis | reverse complement strand
CTGACTTTCATGGATTTTGCTACCCGATGGCCGGAAGCTGTACCCTTTAGCAACACCAAGGCTAAAAGTGTGTGCCAGGCATTAGCAGACATTTTTGCCAGGTTTACAGCCCAGGAAACTGATGACGCGGAGTGGCCTGCAGGTGTCTACTATGAAGGAAAAAGGAATGGTGGCGTGGAAGAGGTGAACCTCTCCACGACCCTGGGACGTCTGCAGCGACAGCAGATCAAGGAGCTGTGCACAAGCTTTGCACCGATTTTCTCAGCCACTCCAGGACGGACCGAACGGGCATACCACTCCATTGACACAGAACACCTGGAGCACCTGGGAAAAGTCTTCGAGCGCATCCGACAGGCAGGACTAACTGTTAAGGCTAAAAAGTGTCAAATAGGCCAAAACAGAGTGACGTACCTGGGGCACCAGGTGGGTCAAGGAACTATAAATCCCCTACAGGCCAAAGTGGATGCTATCCAAAAGTGGCCGGTTCCAAAGTCAAAGAAACAGGTCCAATCCTTCTTAGGCTTGGCCGGATATTATAGGCGATTTGTACCACACTACAGCCAAATCGCCGCCCCGCTGACAGACCTAACCAGAAAGAAACAGCCAAATGCAGTTCAGTGGACTGATGAGTGTCAAGAGGCCTTTAACCAGCTTAAGGCAACACTCATGTCTGACCCTGTGCTAAGGGCCCCAGACTTTGACAAACTGTTCCTAGTAACCACAGATGCGTCCGAGCGAGGCGTGGGAGCAGTTTTAATGCAGGAAGGACCGGATCAAGAATTCCATCCTGTCGTGTTTCTCAGCAAGAAACTGTCTGAGAGGGAAAGCCACTGGTCAATCAGCGAAAAGGAATGCTACGCCATTGTGTACGCGCTGGAAAAGCTACGCCCATATGTTTGGGGACGACGTTTCCAACTACAAACAGACCATGCTGCGCTACAGTGGCTTCATACCGCCAAGGGAAATAACAAAAAACTTCTTCGATGGAGTTTAGCTCTCCAAGATTTTGATTTTGAAATACAACACATTTCGGGAGCTTCTAACAAAGTGGCTGATGCACTCTCCCGGGAAAGTTTCCCAGAGTTAACTGGTTAACAATTGTTCTTGGAATGAAACATATTGTTAGTTTTTATATAATCAGTAGTATGTCTAAAGATACATGTGTCTTATTAACTCTGTTTTCTCCTAGAACTCCAGGAAGAAATCACAGCCAGTGTGGAACCGAACGTCCAACACTATCTGTGATTTGGGGGGCGTGTCATAACTATAAAGGGAAGGGT
>NW_020677494.1:0-5487 GCF_002925995.2 Terrapene triunguis | reverse complement strand
CATTCAATGACATCAAGAGATGGAGAATCCACCACTTTCCCTTTTAGCGAGTGCCAGGGGGCTCCATTTCCCCTTCCACTAGCTCCCCATTTACAGTGAGCCAGAGCAGTACCTGCAGGAGGGAGCGGGAGTTGCTGGTGGCCTCACAGGCACAGCCCCCGCAGTGCCTCAGGCACCTGGCGCAAGTGCCGGATGATGCGGAGCTGGTGCATCACTTTGGCCGTGACGTCCTCCTGCTGCAAGGGAATGAGAACCTGTCAGAGACTCAAACGCCCCGAGGAATCAGGGGGAATTAAGGGCACCTGGAACCAGCAGCATTTCCACCCAGCACCTGCCCACCACTGAGGGATGGATTCACCTCCTGACCCCCAGAATGGAGTCTTGTTGTCCTTTCTAGTAACCTCCAGTGCCAACTCCCTGATACCAGACACCTCTGTGTTCTTGGGGAACCAGGGTGCAGTCTCCAGCCTGACTCATGAAAGACACCCCCTCCCCACCTCTGCTTAAACTAAAACCCATCAGAGGAAAAAACTTGCAGAGAGCAGTGAAGGGCATTGGGTGACACACCTAGACCCCTCCTGACAAGGGTGACAAGATAAAGGCCTGGTCTACACTACGACTTTAATTCGGATTTAGCAGCGTTAATTCGAATTAACCCTTCACCCGTCCACACAACGGAGCCATTTAGTTCTAATTAAAGGGCGCTTAAAATCGATTTCTGTACTCCACCCCGACGAGCGGAGTAGCGCCAAAATCGATTTTGTCAATTCGAATTAGGGGTAGTGTGGCCGCAATTCGATGGTATTGGCCTCCGGGAGCTATCCCACAGTGCACCACTGACCGCTCTGGACAGCAATCTGACCTCGGATGCACTGGCCAGGTAGACAGGAAAAGCCCCGCGAACATTTGAATTTCATTTCCTGTTTGCCCAGCGTGGAGAGCACAGGTGACCACAGATAGCTCATCAGCACAGGTAACCATGAAGGTTGATAATCGAAAAAGAGCACTCGCATGGACCGTTCGGGAGGTACTGGATCTGATTGCTATATGGGGAGAGGATTCAGTGCTAGCAGAACTTAGTTCAAAGAGACGAAATGCCAAAACTTTTGAAAAAATCTCCAAGGGCATGATGGAGAGAGGCCACAATAGGGACTCAGATCAGTGCCGCGTGAAAGTGAAGGAGCTCAGACAAGCCTATCAAAAAACAAAGGAGGCAAACGGTCGCTCCGGGTCAGAGCCGCGGACATGCCGCTTCTACGCCGAGCTAAATGCAATTCTAGGGGGGGCCGCCACGACTACCCCACCTGTGGTCGTGGAATCTGAGGCGGGGGTAATCTCAGCTACACCTGAGGATTCTGCGGACGGGGAGGAGGAGGAGGAGGAGGACGAGCCTGCGGAGAGCACCCAGCACTCCGTTCTCCCCCACAGCCAGGAGCTTTTTCTCAGCCTGAGTGAAGTACCCTCCGAACCCTCCCAAGCCAGTATCCAAGACCACGACCCCATGGAAGGGACCTCAGGTGAGTTTACCTTTTAAAATATAAAACTTGTTTTAAAAGCAAGGTTTTTTAATGATTATTTTGCCCTGAGGACTTGGGATGCATTCGCAGCCAGTACAGCTACTGGAAAAGTCTGTTAATGTGTCTGGGGATGGAGCGGAAATCCTCCAGGGACATCTCCATGAAGCTCTCCTGGAGGAACTCCAAAAGCCTTGCCACAAGGTTTCTGGGCAGTGCAGCCTTATTCCGTCCTCCATGGTAGGACACTTGACCGCGCCATGCTTGCAGCAAGTAATCTGGTATCATTGCCTGACAAAGCCTGGCAGCGTATGGTCCCGGTGTTTGCTGGCATTCAAGCAACATCCGTTCTTTATCTTGCTGTGTAATCCTCAGGAGAGTGATATCGCTCATGGTAACCTGGTTGAAATACGGGAATTTAATTAAGGGGACAGAGGTGGCCGTTCCTACTGGGCTGTTTGCCTGTGGCTGAAAAGAAATCCTTCCCTGCAGTTAGGCGAGCGCAGGGGGGGGGGGAATTGGCCCAGAGCTTTTCGCGTTTGGCTAGCAGGGATCTTCCCTGATACCAGCCACGCGGTGGGGGGAGGGATAAAGCGATCACCCCAGAGAATTCATGGCGGGGTGGGGGGTGTTAGTTTGGTTCCAGCCACGCGGTGGGGGGAGGGATAAAGCGATCATCCCAGAGAATTGGATGGGGGGGGGGATTAGTTTGTTTTCTGCTGCTGAAGGTTAACAGGAAAACCGCAGCACTCAACAGGCTTTGCTTGGTATGTGGGAAAGGAGGGCGCAGAAGCTGAAAGACAATGGCTTACCATGGCTGCATGCAAGCCGAATTCTGTTGCCCGGACCTGCGTCTGTGATCTCTAGCAGCAAAGCCACAGGCACTCAATATTAAGAGGCAAAATTACATGTGCTATGTAATGTGAATAGTGTTGGTCACCGTGAAAGAGTATAAGCATTGTTCTGCAAAATGTATCTTTTTAAAAAATTCTCTCATTTTTTCCCTCCCTCCTGCAGCTGCAAATTCTTCAAGCCTCCCTCCTCCATCCCGAAGGCTAGCATAGATAAGGCGTCGGAAGAAGAAGACGCGAGACGAGATGTTTGCAGAAATCATGCAATCCACCCGCAGTGACAGAGCTAATCTGAATGAGTGGAAGGACACGGTTTCAAAGTATAGGAAAGAAGCCAGTGAACGTGAGGACAGGAGGGACCAACGTGAGGACATGAGGGACGAATGTGAGGACAGGAGGGACCAACGTGAGGACAGGAGAGACGCTCGAGATGAGAGGTGGCGGCAGGAAGATCAGAGGAGTCAGGAAGCAACGCTGGGGCTACTGCGAGAGCAAACAGACATGCTCCGGCACCTGGTGGAGCTTCAGGAACGGCAGCAGGATAACAGAGTGCCGCTACAGCCCCTGTATAACCCCACTCCCCCCTCACCATGTTCCATATCCTCCTCACCCAGACGTGTAAGAACGTGGGGGGGGGAGGCTCCGTACACCTTCCCATTCCACCCCAGTGGACAGCCCAAGCAAAAGGCTGTCATTTTTTTAACCATTTCTTAATGGCCTTTTCCTTCCCTCTTCCCAAACCCCACCCGGGATCCCTCCCTCTTTTTATAATCTATGAATAAAGAATAAATGATTTTTAAACGATAGTGACTTTATTTGGTTTGAAAGCAAGCTGGGGGAAGGGGGAGGGTGGGTTACTTACAGAGAATGAGTCAATAAAGGGGGCTGGTTTTCATGAAGGAGAAACAAACAGAAATTTCACACTGTAGCTTGGCCAGCCATGAAACTGGTTTTCAAAGCTTCTCTGATGCACACTGCTTCCTGGTGTGCTCTTCTAATCGCCCTGGTGTCTGGCTGCGCGTAATCAGCAGCCAGGCGATTTGCCTCAGCCTCCCACCCTGCCATAAAGGTCTCCCCCTTACTTTCACAGAGATTGTGGAGCACACAGCAAGCAGAAATAACAATGGGGAGATTTCTTTGGCTGAGGTCAGAGCGAGTCAGTAGCGATCGCCAGCGACCTTTTAAACGGCCAAATGCACATTCTACCACCATTCTGCACTTGCTCAGCCTGTAGTTAAACAGCTCCTGACTCCTGTCCAGGCTGCCTGTGTATGGCTTCATGAGCCATGGCATTAAGGGGTAGGCTGGGTCCCCAAGAATAACTATTGGCATTTCAACATCCCCAACGGTTATTTTCTGGTCCGGGAAGTAAGTCCCTTGCTGCAGCCCTTTAAACAGAATAGTGTTCCTGAAGACGCGAGCATCATGAACCCTTCCCGGCCAGCCCGCGTTGATGTTGGTGAAACGTCCCTTGTGATCCACCAGTGCTTGCAGCACCATTGAAAAGTACCCCTTGCGGTTTACGTACTGGCTGCCCTGGTGCTCCGGTACCAAGATAGGGATATGGGTTCCATCTATCGCCCCACCACAGTTAGGGAATCCCATTGCAGCAAAGCCATCCACTATGACCTGCACATTTCCCAGAGTCACTACCTTTCGTAGCAGCACATCAATGATTGCTTTGGCTACTTGCATCACAGCAGCCCCCACAGTAGATTTGCCCACTCCAAATTGATTCCCGACTGACCGGTAGCTGTCTGGAGTTGCAAGCTTCCACAGGGCTATCGCCACTCGCTTCTCAACTGTGAGGGCTGCTCTCATCTTGGTATTCTGGCGTTTCAGGGCAGGGGACAGCAAGTCACAAAGTTCCATGAAAGTGCCCTTACGCATGCGAAAGTTCCGCAGCCACTGGGAATCATCCCACACCTGCAACACTATGCGGTCCCACCAGTCTGTGCTTGTTTCCCTTGCCCAGAATCGGCGTTCCATGGATAGAATCTGCCCCATTAACAACATGATCTCCAAAGCACCGGGGCACGTGGTTTGAGAGAATTCTGTGTCCGTGTCCATGTCCATGTCCATGTCCTCATCACGCTGGTCGCTGCGCTCCCCCCGCCGCCGCCTCCTCGCCTCATTTTTCTGGTCCTGGCTCAGCATAAACTCCATGAGAACGCGCGAGGTGTTTACAATGTTCATGACTGCTGTCTGGAGCTGAGCGGGCTCCATGCTTGCCATGGTATGGAGTCTGCAGTGTTCACCCAGGAAAAAAGGCGCGAAATGGTTGTCTGCCGTCCGTTGCTTTCATGCAGGGAGGGAGGGAGAGAGGGAGGGGTGAGGCTGTACCCAGAACCACCTGCGACAATGTTTTGGTCCCATCAGGCACTGGGATCTCAACCCAGAATTCCAATGGGCAGGGGAGACTGCGGGAACTATGGGATAGCTATGGGATAGCTACCCACAGTGCAACGCTCCAGAAATCGACGCTAGCCCCGGCACATGGATGCACACCGCCGAATTAATGTGGGTAAAAACCGAATTAATGTCCTTAGTGTGGCCGCATACAATCGAATTTATACAATCTGTTTCCCAAATTCGAATTATCTAAATTCGGATTAATCCCGTAGTGTAGACGTACCCAAAGACATCTCCATTAGCATACAGAATGGAGAGCAGAGACAACTCCCCTAGCCTCATCTGCATGAAAGATGAGACAGGAAGACATCTCAATTTACATACAGAATGGAGAACAGAGAACCACACTGAACTCTTGGACCAGAAAAAGCAGGGAAGCACTGCATCATGGGAATCTCTGCTCCAGATGCTAATGAACCTATGGCTGCACACACCTGGCTCAGCAATTATCAGACCAATTCTAGTAATGAATCCTTAATTGATATCCAAATACTGAAGTAGCCTAGTTGCATTGTGAGCTCCCTGGAAGAAAACACCACCCATAGCCAAGAGTGATCAGTTCCTATTGTCTAGTCTAAAGAAAACCCTTGAGTAATTAGTTTACCTATAAACAAATCTAGTGTTCTCCCTTGAACAATTGCAATTTCTCTACAAAAATCCCTACTCACCCTCTAATCAGGGTTCTGATGCTTAGATCCAAACTATGCATC
>NW_020677493.1:0-13750 GCF_002925995.2 Terrapene triunguis | reverse complement strand
AGACTGTGCAGGGGCAAACTGGATGCCCGGGAGGGTCAAACAGCTGGAGGCAGGGGCAGGAGAGGGGCCGGGGGGGTTATCAGGGGCAGGGCGTAAATTAGAAGCTGGTGTAAGAATGGGGCACAGGCACTGTTGGAGAGGGGAAAGTGTTGTGTATTTGGTTGTCGTGGTTTTTGTTCCTATGGCAACTGAGTTAGATTATTAGGGGATAATAGGTCAGTGAGTGTCTGTGCTACTTTGAAACCTGTAAATAAATGGTTGCTTTGTAAGCTTGCTGCTCTCTGGTCTCAAGTGATTTCTTCCTAAACCTGCTGCCCCCAAGGATATGACAAAGTGGCGACGAGGATGGGATTCCTGTGCTGCCCCAGCAACAGAAGGAAGTAGAAGTCAAGGTAAAGAAAAACAGAAAGAAAAAAAAAAACCCTACCAAACTCTTTTAGCTGTTGCTTCTTTGCACTGACTGTGAAACTGAAACTAAAACCATGGCTACACTTACAGGGACACTGGAACCTTTTGATGAGAATATAAGACAGTGGCATGAGTATACAGAGCGTTTTGAGCTTTTCGTTATTGCAAACGACATTACAGAAGCGAAGAAGGTGCTAGTATTCTTACGTGTTGTAGGGGCTAAAACCTACTCCCTGCTACACAGCTTACTACACCCTGTTAAGCCTGAGACCAAATCTTACAGTGACATTGTGGAAATCCTGGGGTCTCATTTTTCCCCAAAACCACTAGTAATTGCTGAAAGATATAGTTCCACAAAAGAGACCAGAAAGAAGATGAAACAGTTGTACAATTTGTATCAACTTTGAGAAAGCTTGCAGAACACTGTGAATTTAAGGAGATGTTAAATGATGCCCTGCGTGACAGGTAAGTGTGTGGCCTGTACAGTGAAGTTGTACGGAAGCGCCTATTGACAGAGGCTCAACTTACCTTACAGAAGGCTGTTGATATTGCTGTCTTCATGGAACTGGCTACAAAGGAGGCACAATACATCGGTGCATCCCCTAGGGTGCATAAGGCGTCACAAGAACCTACCCACAAAACTGTGGGGAGTCAGGAATGTAACCGCTGTGGTAAGCCAGGTCACCAGGCATCAGAATGCTGGTGTAAGAACCTGGTGTGTCGACACTGTGGCAGAAAGGGACACATCGAGTGTGCCTGTAAACAAAAGAAAAAGAGGTCTGTGGTCTGGCCGACCAAAAGGGGAACCCTGCATACCCTAGAGCAGACCCAGGATGACCAAAGTGACACCTCATCGCAAGAAGAAGTGCCACTGCACGTTTTGTCTTTGGCAGTGGGCTCACATGAATACTGGGTAACCCCGTCGTTGGATGGCAAACCTATACGCATGGAACTGGACACCGGTGCAGCCGTCTCGCTGGTCTCCGAGACTGTGTATAAAGAAAAGCTACAGCATCTTCCGCTTAAGGCAACAAAAACTGTTCTGAAGACGTATACGGGAGAAGCTGTGCCCATGTTGGGCACTATTGATGTTAAGGTGGAGCTCAATGGACAGGCTGCTAAATTGCCACTGTTTGTGGTGAGAGGTAATTACCCAGCCTTAATGGGTAGGTCTTGGCTTGGGAAGATTCAGCTGAACTGGGCAGAAGTGCACCGAATGACTAAAGAAGAAACCGGTCTGACCACTATACTAAGGAAACATGCTGCTGTTTTTGAAGAGGATCACTTAAAGAATTTAGAGGCTACCCTACAAAGACTGGAAGAGTATGGCCTACGAGTCCGCAGAGACAAGTGTGAATTCTTCCAGCCCTCTGTTGAATATTTGGGACACATCATTGATGCTGCAGGTCTTCATAAGGCCCCTGCAAAAGTTAAGGCTATTGTGGAGGCTCCCCCACCTCAAAATGTTAGCCAGCTGCGCTTGTTTCTAGGACTCTTGAACTATCATGGAAAGTTCATCTCACAGTTAGCCACACTGCCAAAACCACTTAACGAACTCCTTGGGCAGAACAAGACCTGGAAGTGGACTGAAGCCTGTAATGTTGCATTTAACAAAGCTAAGGATGCATTGCTAAATTCTGAAGTTCTAACGCACTGTGATCCATCCTTACCCCTACAATTGGCCTGCGATGTGTCCCCTTATGGAGTGGGAGCAGTCGTGTCACACATTATGCCTTCGGGAGAAGAGAGACCTATTGCTTTTGCTTCACGCACTCTAAGCAAAGCAGAAACTAACTATGCCCAAATCGAACATGAGGCATTGGGAATCATTTTTGGAATTCGGAAGTTTCATCAGTACCTGTTTGGGTGGAAGTTTACTCTTCTCAGAGACCATTGACCTCTGACATCAATTTTTTGACCCTACACAGGCCTTCCCCCATTAGCTGCTAGTCGTATGCAACGTTGGGCATTGTTACTTTCAGCACACACCTATGAAATTAAATATCGGAAATCCACTCTGCACGGCAATGCAGATGGTCTCTCAAGGTTGCCTTTGCCAGTCAAACATCAAGATAGTGCCCAAAAGGAAATCGTCTACTTTGAACAGGTAGAGAATACACCCATCACTGCTACTCCGATAAAGAAGGCAACTCGCGTTGACCCAGTATTGTCCCAAGTTATGGACCTGGTGATACATGGAAAATCTCGACACACCTCTCTCCGGTCTCACCTGACCTTGTTACCTACTGTGACAAAGTTCCTCCTCTATCTTGGTGGGTCCTGCGCTTATTGGCGGATTTTCTTGCCTCAGAGATTCACCATGTGGGTTGGGAAACAGCCCAGAGACCTTCCCCTCTGGAAGAACCCACAGTCCAGGTCAATTGGGAGGTTTGGGGGGAACCTGGGCCCGCCCTCTACTCCGGGTTCCAGCCCAGGGCCCTGTGGACTGCAGCTGTCTATAGTGCCTCCTGTAACAGCTGCATGACAGCTACAACTCCCTGGGCTACTTCCCCATGGCCTCCTCCAAACACCTTCCTTAGTCTCACCACAGGACCTTCCTCCTGGTGTCTGATAATGCTTGTGCTCCTCAGTCCTCCAGCAGCACACCCTCTCACTCTCAGCTCCTTGCGCCTCTTGCTCCCAGCTCCTCACACTCACACCACAAACTGAAGTGAGCTCCTTTTTAAAACCCAGGTGCCCTGATTAGCCTGTCTTAATTGATTCTAGCAGCTTCTTCTTAATTGGCTCCAGGTGTCCTAATTAGCCTGCCTGCCTTAACTGGTTCTAGCAGGTTCCTGATTCCTCTAGTGCAGCCCCTGCTCTGGTCACTCAGGGAACAGAAAACTACTCATCCAGTGACCAGTATATTTGCCCTCTACCAGACTCCTGTACTCCACTGGTCTGGGGCTGTCACAGTACATATCCAGGAGGACGGCGTTATCGATCCAATCTGGTTGTTTGTTGTGCGGGAGACGTGTCATTATCCCACCACCACCGAGATCACAGATGTTAAAACAGCTACATTCCAGTCACCGTGGAATAGTGCGCATGAAGGAAATTGCACGAAGCTATTTTTGGTGGCCTGGATTGGACAGTGCTATTGAAGAGAAGGCAAAAGCTTGTATGTCATGTCAGGGTGTGAGGAATGCACCCCAGTGGGCACCCCTACACCCATGGGACTGGCCTGAAAACCCGTGGCAACGTATTCACGTTGACTTCGCTGGGCCCCTTGAAGGAAGCATGTTCTTGGTGGTGGTAGATACCCATTCTAAATGGCCAGAAGTCTCTATAATGCAGTCCACTACTGCAGAGAGTACTATCCAAAAACTACGGGGACTCTTTTTTGTCGTTTCGGTCTGCCAGAACAACTTGTGAGCGACAACGGACCGCAGTTCGTCTCTCAGGAGTTTCAAAATTTTATGAAGGCAAATGGAATACACCATATCACTTCAGCACCATATCATCCATCTACCAATGGATTAGCTGAAAGATTTGTGCAGACAATGAAACAAGCTTTGAAATCGGCACGGGGACAACACTCCATTCCAAAGCGTCTGGATACCTTCTTACCTTCCTATAGAAACACACCTCATGCTACGACCAAGGCATCCCCGGCCTTTCTAATGATGGGATGACAGCTGCGCACTTGCTTTGATCTGCTGAAACCTTCTGAACCCCGACAAATTGTGCAATGTCAGCAGCAATATCAAGTCATCAGATGGGTACCCAGAGCAAAAGACCGAACCTTTAGCCCGGGACAGCCGGTTTTGGCTCGGAATTATACTTCTGGAGCTAAATGGGTCCCTGCCATGATCATCACTCAAACAGGACCTGTTTCCTACACCGTCCGGACTGCAGAGAATCTCACCTGGTGGCGACATGTAGATCAGCTGTTGCCAGGTCATGCCAGCCCTCAGGACACATCTTCAGTTGAGTTGTCTGACTTCACCTCTTCTGGCGAAATCCCGAATCAAGAATCACCTGTTCCTGATTGTTCTCCTCCATTACTGCCGGCGGCTGAGATACCCCTTTGCCCGGCACGAGCTCATACCACCTCCTCACCCGTTCGCGCTGCGAACCCTGAGCCCATTGTCAGGCCTGCGCCCATGGTACTTTCGGGTGCAACAACACCAGAAGGCCGCCGTAATCCACCTAGAGACAGAAGACCTCAGTGGCTGGATCTTTAGCTAGGGCGAACCCACAGTTATGGGGCAAAATAATCCCCTGGGTTTAGCCGGGAATGGAGGCAATCTACCCTCCTTCTCTAGTCTAGTGTTTGTTTTATTTAGGGGATGTTCTTATTTAAGGGGGGGAGGAATATGTTGTGTATTTGGTTGTCGTGGTTTTTGTTCCTATGGCAACTGAGTTAGATTGTTAGGGGATAGCCAGCCAGTTCCAACTGGCTGGTCAGGTCAGTGAGTATCTGTAAATAAATGGTTGCTTTGTAAGCTTGCTGCTCTCTGGTCTCAAGTGATTTCTTCCTAAACCTGCTGCCCCCAAGGATATGACAGAAAGCCTGGGATGGAGGAGGGGCAGAGAAGATAAAAGTGACCCCAAATGGGGTGAACCATCTGCACTGGCTGGCAACATGGCGGGGGGGCATTTTTTCCCCTCTCCCAGGATGGTACATCTCAGCACCAGCTTCCCAGGGCTGCCTTCTTAAAGGCACAGTGCATCCCAATGCCTAGGCAAGGCTGCTCTTCACTATCTGAAATTTCCACTACATGTGTCTGATGAAGTGGGTATTCACCCACGAAAGCTTATGCTCCAATACGTCTGTTAGTCTATAAGGTGCCACAGGACTCTGTCGCTTTTTACAGATCCATACTAACACGGCTACCCCTCTGATACTATCTGAAATGATGTATTGAGCTACAAAGAGTGTGGATTCAGGGAAATATTTTACATACACCCCTCCAATTACAATTGTCATACATATTTTTAGTGTTTAAAAGAATTCTTCATCAGCCATATGTCCGCAAAAAGCCTCATAACATTTTACAAATTTGTCTTATCTACTCTTCTGATTCCCTGAATTGGTCTCCTTTTCTTGTTATCTGCTGTAAATGTAGTTTCACACCATTAAATAATTTACTTCATCATTTACCTTTGACAATATTGTGAAGATGGATGTCATTGTGCTATTTATATTTTATTAGCAAACAATTATTGAAAATATTAATAGTTGCTAGTATCTCCAGCAATCACATCTGTTTTTAGTGTGTTATTTTCTGTTTGTAATTGCAATACAGTCATTTACAGTTTTTAATTCTCATTTTTTGTTCTTTTTGTAACACAAGTTTATTCTCTGGGATCATGTTGCTTCAAGGTTAACTGATTTCCTGGGTTGCTGACAAAACTGCTTCAGTTTCCTTTGATCCACCACTGGGGATTACCTTTGCCAACCGTTGTTTTGCCGCTCTGTCCAGCACCCTCGTGAGTGAGGATGTCACCCCTTGTGTGTAGAACTTGGTTCCCAAATGTTCACTCAAGGTCAGATTTCTCAAGGCTTTTGAAAATCCCCTAGTCATCTTTTTAAAATCTGGCCCTAATAGCACTATCCTACCTTGTCTGAAATCCTTCTCAAAGGCAAATTTCTACTAAACCTTTTCTACATATAGATATACAACCCCATGATAAATTGACAGCCACAAGAATTGAAAAATCATGAAATAAACACCAAAAGACATTAAATTAAAACCCACACATACTGGTTCTTTTTATTTGCCCTCTTGCTTCTGAGACTCTAGGATGCACTAGCTCCATACACACACTTTTGCTGTTACCTCTCTCAAAGAATCCATATCGCCAAAATGATCTTACATTCCTACAACATTCAATATTGTGTTTGCCCTCCAGTAACATGTGATTTCTGCCCCGCCCCCAACCTTGGAACTGAAAAATGATTAAAAATCCTTATTTTTTGTAAGTAATCCCCCATCCTGCAAACACTGAAGTCCACACTTTATTCTTCTGTAACTTCATTTGTGGCATACATAGCTATTGAATTTTTCTACTGATTTGTTTATACTTTATTTAATTTCATAGCCTTTTATGTATGCTAGGTATTTCATGATGATACAGTTTGGCTATGTTCTTCATTCTGACAAGCTTACTGCTTTACACTGCCAAAATCAGTTTGTTTTGTTTTTGGTTTATAATGAAGTATCCTGTTATTCCTTTGCACTGGTTGTGAAGTTAATGCACATAAGTTGCAGTGCCTTAAACCCCTGTGTGGATGCTCTTATTCCAAAGTAAAAAGGTCTTAGTTTCGACAACAGCAGTCAGGGCAACCATCAAACATTGCAGGAGTCCTTCCCACAAACACTGTTGTGGCCTTTGACCTGTCTTGAACATTTTAAAGTTTGTATAATCCAAAAACTGGGGGTGGTTTAAGCCCAAAGAGAGGGAGAGAAGCAGGGGAGCACTCATCTTAACTTTCCTGAGCTCAGCACTTCAGTGTTTGCAGGATGGGGAAGAGAAAAGCCTTTACAATATTTTACAGGTATCAATTTTGGCCTGACAACATTTCAATAAATGGTTCAAGATTAAAATGTAAGGTGATGTCACTGCTTTTCTCTGCCCTGCACTGGTCAGACATGTACTATGATCAGAAGAAAAATCAGGGCTTTGGAACGGAGCCCGAAGCAGTCGAGCTGCAGGTCTTTGCCTGGAGCTGGAGCACAGCTCTAAAGCCCTGGAAGAATGAGTGCCCAATGGTGCCCTGGTAGAGCCTGCTGTGCACATATAGGGCGTTGGCCTAGCTGTACATTGATGCCCTCTATAAACAAAGTATGTAAAGTGATGGCATTTATGTCCCATTAGAATTAACCATTTGAGCCACAATTTTGGTGCTTTAAACTGTAAAGGTATGACACCTGTGTGGTGCTGTGCTCTGTTCAATGTTGATAACAGTCGGCTGCGTGGATGTGTGGGTTCTCCCTGTGTCCTGTCCCAGCTCTGCGCAGAGAGCTGGCACAGCAGATCTCGAGCGAACCACCCAATGACCACAGACTCACTCTGATAAGGTATGAAGGCACCCAGCCAGGTTTATTTCCAAACGAAACACAATCTCTAGCTCGCCGGATCAGATGTCTACAGTTCTGCTAGTACATATGTGCTCCCTGACAATGGACTGGCTCAGTCAGTGGCAGGATTTACCACTGCGCCCTAGGCCAGACAAAGACATCCACTCAGGGATGCATTCAGTGGTTTGAGCATTGGCCTGCTAAACCCAGGGTTGTGAGTTCAATCCTTGAGGGGGCCACTTAGGGAACTGGGGTAAAAATCTGTCTAGGGATTAGGTCCTGCTTTGAGCAGGGGGTTGGACTAGATGACCTCCTGAGGTCCTTTCCAACCCTGATATTCTATGATCACTCCTGACACATTGAGTACACCCCTCTACGCGTTAGGGTGCTACCTCTCTCCTGGTACATGTTGGTTTGAACAAACAAGTCTATCCATCATGTTATCCTTTTGACCCTCTCTTTAGGATGGGTCAGCCTGTTCCTTATTATCTCTGTGGAATGTATTCATCCCAGAATGTTCTGGTGCCATCCTGGTACATACTCATCCTACTAGTACTTAATACCTTTTAACTATGTGTATGAGTGCAATTAGCAGCCTTCTTCTTGCCGACTTCTGTGAGCAGGGCCTGCCTCTGGCTCACAGCTTAACTTTGCTTTATGTTAGCAAAGTCTTGACCATTACTTTAGCTCAGGCCTTAGGTCTCATACTGGGCCCTCTGATACAAGGGTTTATGTTTCAGGGCCTCATCTTACCGCATTCCCCCACTTTTTGTCTTTTTATGGGGAGGATGTTTACCCATCGTCCCAGAAAAGCATAATGCATGGACTAAAGATAACCCAGTGGGCTAAACACTGTTAGTGGTGACCTTATTTTACCATCCATACACTCATGCCCCATCTGTCTTTTTAGTCTGCACATTCCCTCGTACGACTGATAGACAGATTTTATTATTCAATTATTTTTAGTCCCTTATCGTGGGCCTGGGAATGTTAGGCCCAGGACCTCGACTGAGGAATGTAGTTTTATAATTGAGTCTTATAGAGGCACTCCCAAATAATTAATATATATAAGTAATATGGATATGGTGTATATATTTGTAGTGTATATGGGCATATATGTATAGTATGTATGTGTACATATAACAGCACTTTATATCCCAGCATAACAATTCTTTTCCAATCTGGTGTTGTAGTTTGGCCCTTGTGGTACTGCAGATAGCAACCCACTTTTATTAGGGCAATTACAGTTACCATCTGTATCATTATTAGTAGTAGGCTGATTTGAAATACTGGGATAGGGATTGTGATAATGTGTCCCACAATGCTATGTAAATGAGAAGTAAAATAGAAATTTGGAGTAGTGACACTACCACTGAGGCCTTTATATATAAATATATTGTAATTAGTTATTACATAGTACTGTCCATTCATGTTATAGATTACCCTTACTGTTGATTGTCACCCTCTGGTAAGCTTTACTGGGCAGGAAACAGAAGTGGCTAGCTTCTCTGTTCCATTGGTTGAACTGCTCTGTGATACACCAGTAGTTGACATAGATCCAGTTGTTTTTATGGATGTTGTTTTCCAGAAAACTTATTGAATGGACAATAACCAATTTATCAAATATTGCTGTGTCAGGATGTAGTATTGATATCCAGACACTTAGCAAGATTGTTTTGAATAACATGTGTCTTAGTTAGGATGCAATGTCAGTAACCCAAATTATGACAGGTACTAACACGGAATTTGTTTACCCAATTTGTAGTTACTGTGTAACTTAATTTCTTTACCAATTTGTTTTTTTCCTTGCCTTCATGTTGTTTGCTGCCATTCATTTGTTGATTTTTACCTGTGTGTTGGTAAACAGTTTAGCAAGGTCATGCACATTGTAAATGTTGTACGGCAATAATACAATACAGCAATAGTACAGTTGTTTTTACACAGTAACCAAGTTGAAATTAAATGACAGTTTATCCTGGTCCAGCTAGTGGTTTTTAGCTGATTGTTAACTTAATTGTCCATATATGGTAGATAGAGGTGTATTTGACCAGTCTCTTGTTTATAAAGCACTTCATTTTTCTTTTCTTGATGCTTGGGGGTTTCTTCACCGAATACTGATATTTTCTGGTGTCTTCAGGGTGTGATATTTTCTGTCTTTGGTCTGTGGGATGCACCTTAAACAACTTTTGTTAGTTAACATAGTAAAGCTTTTTGTTTGTTGTCCTTTTTTGTTTTTGTTTTCAGTAACCCAAACTTAAGACAAAGTTTAACTTAGTTTGTTTACTATGTAATAGGGACAATGTAATAGGGACCGAGTCTTTTATAACACAAGCTATACTTTTGCAATTGTTGTATAGACATTCATTTTCATTTGAGGTGCGTTACTAATATTTTATACTAAATGTAATGCTTAACTGCTAAAATAAATTCTCACAATCTTCTGTGAGAAGGTGTATTGCTTTTTTTCCCTACTGAACATTCTGTGTTAGCAAAAGAGTCAATAACATAATTTTTAACAAGTTTTTTAGAGTTAATTTGCTTGTGATACTAATTTCACTCTTGTTAACTGTTTAGGAGCACAAACTTTAACAACCACTGCTTGCCATGAACATAACATAACAAAAGAAAAGTGTATAAGATTAAACCAACTATAAAATTAAACCAAAATAAATTTTAAATACAGGTCCATGCAAATACTTTGAGGGTATTATGCTTTCATGATGCTTTGTTTTGTTTGGGAGCCAAAGGTGGAAACCTGTTGAAATTGTTTGGCTAGCTTTATGCATAAATTGTTATTTTTAAACATTTTTGCTATCACATTCTTATAACTATATTTAAAAGTGCAAACAAGTTTATAAAAACCCAAACAAGAAATTAACATTTTGTTAATATTATCTTTACCTTAATGTTGAGGTTTCCCCGTACATTTTTTCTTTGAATAACAAAATAAAAAAAAAAAACGTAAAAAACAAAACTGTGATTAATAAAAGAGAATTCTTTTTGTTTGCAATTGCATTATTTGTTGAGGCAGAAATATATGTACTTATATTAGTAACTGAAACCTTTTTGAACTTTGCACAAAAAAATTGGTGTTAATAATACTATGATTATACCCCAACCATGATCTTAAAATAGTGTGGTACCACATATACATATATTTTTTAAAGGGTATAAAATTGACTTTTGTTGCAGCAAAACAAAAATAATAAAAAATAGTCATGTGACACACACATACAACACAGGACAATGTAAATGGCATACAGGACAAACTTACAATTAAAAACAAATGGCGCCAGATTTCTATTCATAACTATACAAAATAAGGCAAACAAAAATAAAAAATAAAGTGGGTTAAACATTTGAATAAACAAGTTATTATCTTATTTAAAACTTTTAACAAAAATTGATAAAAATATATTATTTGCCAAATTTATTGTTTTAATTTGGTAACAAGGAATTTTGCATTACTTTATATTTAACATTATTTTAAAAAACTCTGCTATATGGAAATAAGAAAAGCCCATGTTTCAAATATTAGCGGGTGGTTAGAATTAAAAGCAGAGTGTGCATTTTGGTTGCTTGGCAACCATATCTTCAAGAAAGTTAGGAATAATTCCAGCTGTTGCATTCCTGAAGGGTTAAAATAATTAGTTTACTGGATTTATTTAAAGTAAAGTTTTTACCTTGTTTTCTTTTTGTTTCTTGTTTTGTTCTGTTTTCAATTGCTTTATCTTTTGGAGGTTTCTGTAAAAACTATAACTTTTAACTTTTAAAACAAAGAGAGAGAGACAAGTGAGGAGAGGTGGGGGAAAAGGGAGGGAGGTGAAGAGCAACCTAGGAAGGTAGTGAGACCTGAGCCAAGAGAGATGAACTCTATCAAGGTATTTGAAAGTACAGGCAGCAGCAGCAAGTTTAGCAAACTAAGAAAGCATATAAAGGAAAAAACTTAACCGATATGTAAAAATATTTGAGAAAGAAGGTTCTATTTTTAGATATGAGCGTGGAGTGGGGTTCCGTGGGTCAAAGCAGTTGGGAACATGCACAGTTGGGAACTGCACCCCTGTTTTTTATCCTGACTTTGAGAGTGGGGGTAGTTACCTGCTCTTGTAAAGGGAGTTACCTGCTCTTGTAAAACCTGAATTTGTTTCCCCAGTGTCTGTTGCTTTTGTCTGCATGCCAAATGGATTGCAGGAGTGCCCTTTTTTGCTGCAGTTAACTGTTTTTGGGGAACTCCATGTGTTAATGCATCAATTCGAGGTGTTAACCTGCTTAATTTTGTTTTTTTACTTTGAAATTCTTTTTTATTCACTCCCCTGCAATTGAGTCGTAGCTCCTGTCTCCTAATGTGCTCTGTGAACTGTTCCATTTTTTCCTACATCTGATTTACCAATTCAGTGAAAGTATTGTTTGCTACTCTTTCCTTCTGTGCACTTACTTCTCCCATTCTGACAGGCACCAGTCTAGGTCTCAGTTTAAGTTTAACTGGAACCTGGCTTTCATCATAAGGTGGTGGTTGCAATGCAGTGGACCCCGTTTCATCTTTTAATTTTACTAGGACCACCTTTTTCCATTTCTGTCCACATTCTTCAGGCACAGGGTAGCTACCCACCAGTTACCACCAATATTTATAACAGGGGACGGCACATGTAGTTTTTGTAGGTTCCTTCCAACTGTTTCCAGTGTTTTATTCTGTTCCTGTGCTGGTTGTCTCTGGACTGCTTGCCACCCTGCATGGGGGGTGGGAGTATTCCAGGGCTTTGTAGCTTCTTTTGATTCTTTTAACTCTTTTTTTTGTTGCTGTTACTTGCCCCGCCAGTTTTGAGGTGTGCTGTTTTAACCATTTAACAGCCCTGGTTATAGTTTGCAAGAGTCTACATTTCGAGGCTATTGTCTCTGCCCATGCCTTACAAATTACATTACATGTTTCTTCCCCATTATATTTTTTAAATTCATATGGACCTCTTTTGCTAGCAACCCAGCGGGTCCAGGAGTTATCAAACTCTGTGGGCATTTGCAGGGAGGGGATAATGGGGTTCCCTAGCTCGAGGTTTTCTGTCATGTTAGATCACGATTCCGACAGCGGACAGCTTGCTTACTCACCAGATCAGCGGTCAGGGACACCAATGTTGTCAGCTCCTGTCTCCTGTGTAGTGCTCTCCTCTGTTCAATGTTAATAAAAGTCGGCTGCATGTGTGTGTGTTCTCCCTGTGCCAGCTGTCTGCGCAGAGCTGGGACAGCAGATACCTCATTGATCTCAGCCTCTACATGCTCCTAACCACATGCGATATAAACCTGATCTTTTACTAAGTATGCATTCCCAGGAAAATTTAACTTAAAACACTGCCTTGTCTCATACATCTTTCTTACAGTATGATGGTAAAACTAATGAATCCATGATTGTGATATCCACAAAGGTGTGAGGACACAGTCTGATTGGCTGCAACAAACAGATGTTTTTCAGCTCACTTAATACAGTGTGCTGTTGTGTTTCAGCACATGTGCAGGGGTGACCACCGGGCACAGAATCCTCCAGAAATAAGGTGTGGCTGCAGTTACTAGACATGTTCGAAGCTATAAAGGATGCTTTCATTAAAGGCAAGCCAAAAAGCCCTCAAGGGGGGAAATATTCTGAATATCTGCTGTGAGGGATGGCTTTGCTGACAACACAGAGAAGTTTTGGAAAAGAAGGGGGATGCTGACATTCTTATTAAGCCAGATGTGGACACTACATACAGGGCCGGTGCAAGGATATTTTGCACCCTAGGCGAAACTTCCACCTTGCACCCCACCTCCCCCTCCGTCCCCCCGGAGCATCGCTTATTATAAACTTTCAAAAATGAATACAGTGGAGTCACATCTTACGCGGGGGTTAGGTTCTAAGGTCAGCGCGTAAGAGGAAAATCGCGTATAGTGAAAATTACCATAAAGTACAGTACACACAGTATACGCTGTATACACAAGAACAGGGGTCCTCAACCTATGGCACGCGTGCCAAAGGTGGCACGCAAGCCCTTTTTTTTTTAATGGCAGGCTGCGGGTCCCAGCTGCCGCTGAGCCTGCTGCCGACCTGGGGTTCCATTCACTCAGCCAGCAGCGGGCTGAGCGGGGCTGGCAGCGGGCTGAGCGGGCCGGCGGCCGGGACCCCGGCTAGCAGGAGCCAGTGGATGGAACCCCAGACCGGCAGCAGGGTCCCCCCCCTGCTCAGCCTGCTGCCAGCCGGGGTCCCAGCCGGCGGTTCCGCTCAGCCTCCTGCCGGCCTGGGTGAACGGAACCCCAGGCTGGCAGCGGGCTGAGTGGTGCCAGCGGCCAGGACC
>NW_020677492.1:0-4598 GCF_002925995.2 Terrapene triunguis | reverse complement strand
GAGCCCGGCCGTGGTCCCGCTCTCCCCGGCGGCCGGAACCGGAGCGCCGCGCCGTCCCCCTCCAGGTGCCGCCCCAAGCACAAGCTTGGTGGGCTGGTGCCTGGAGCCGGCCCTGGGCCTCAGATATCTTAAGGCTGAAAGGGGAAAAAAAATGATGTTCCTAGTTAAAGAACAATGTTTAAAATCCATAGACTGGCAAGAAGAGACCTGGTAGCTTCTTTCTTTTTCTTTCTTTGTCAAGTACAATTTGAAAAGCGCTACATACAGTATTTCACATACCATCAGTACTATAAAGGGGTTATGTGAACAGCATACTGAATGGCTGTTTCTTTACCCCAAGTCATCAAATACATATAAATGATTTGCCATTAACTAAACATCCATTTTTGCAAAATATTTTCTGTTCTCAATGAGACAAGAACGTAAAACAGAAAAGGGATTAGCAAATTAATTGCACAGTTCATAAGACTAAAAATTTGAAACAGCTGAATCCTATGTTAGATAATATGCTGTTCAATATTAAAGATCAACTTTCAATTAAATTTTGTTCTTGAATCCTTTTAATTTTCCTTCTGTTTATTAGGCAATCACAAACATTTTAGCCAGCAAGTTGCAAAGTAAAACTTTAAGCCATAAAAACTACTAGCTGGGTTGGACCGGTGGACCCTGAAGAGAATAGCTTCCCATCCAAAGACCTACACCAATACACACACTGAGGCAGGCTCCTCTGAAAACATGCCATGAATTGATTAATGATTGCAACTGTCTGTTTAAAGACTTCCTGTTTCTGCATCCAAATACAGCACTATGTTAACAGGTATCAAATCACAAATATAGAAATTATTTTAAATTAACCAAATTTTAATACTAATGATCATATAGGCCACATAGATCTGAAAAATAATTTTTCAATCTCAGACTTCATTGGGGATTTAGAATTTGATATGCTTCAAATACCTACTTCTATACAATTACTTTATATAGTAAAGCAGAACATAAGCACAGGTCATGGGAAGTTTATCATGAGGCTATGTTTCTTGTCATTATGAAGACGTGAGATTAAGCAGTTTAATTAATAGATGCTTCAATAGGATTATATGGTTATAAAGCACTATAAATTCTGCAGAGGAAATGAGAATATTAAATTAATAGGACCAATGACAAATTCAATTTTTAAAGAACTATTTATCATTCTTTTAGTTTAGAGTGCTTATGAAAGGAGACGCAAAGAGCTTGTCTTGTTTAGCCTAACCAAAAGAAGGCTGAAGGGAGATATGATTGCTCTTTATAAATATATCAGAGGGATAAATATCAGGGAGGGAGAGGAATTACTTAAGCTCAGTACCAATGTGGACACAAGAACAAATGGATATAAACTGGACATTAGGAAGTTTAGACTTGAAATTAGATGAAAGTTTCTAACCATTAGAGGAGTGAAGTTTTGGAACAGCCTTCCAAGAGGAGTAGTGGGGGCAAAAGACATATCTGGCTTTAAGACTAAGCTTGATAAGTTTATGGAGGGGATGGTATGATGGGATAGCCTAATTTTGGCAATTAATTGATCTTTGATTATTAGCGGTGCATATGCCCAATGGCATGTGATGGGACACTAGATATGGTGGGATCAGAGTTACTACAGAGAATTCTTTCCTGGGTGTTGGCCGGTGAGTCTTGCCCACATGCTCAGGGTTTAACTGATCGCCATATTTGGGGTCGGGAAGGAATTTTCCTCCAGGGCAGATTGGCAGAGGCCCTGGAGGTTTTTCACCTTCCTCTGCAGCGTGGGGCACGGGTCACTTGCAGGAGGATTCTCTGCACCTTGAGGTCTTTAAACCACGATTTGAGGACTTCAATAACTCAGGCATAGATTAGGGGTTTGTTACAGGAGTGAGTGGGTAAGATTCTGTGGCCTGCGTTGTGCAGGAGGAGGTCAGACTAGATGATCATAATGGTCCCTACTGACCTTAAAGTCTATGAGTCTATGAGGACAATAGTGCCATACTACTACTTCTAGAAGGACAGATGGCAGTTGTGCCCATTCTAAAGCAAATGCTATGTCAGTTGACAGTACAGTAACTCCTCACTTTAAGTCGTCCTGCTTAACGTTGTTTCGTTGTTACGTTGCTGATCAATTAGGGAGCATACTCATTTAAAGTTGTGCAATGCTCCACTCTTACGTTGTTTGGCTGCCTGCTTTCTCCACAGCTGGCAGCCTCCCTACAGCCCCCCCCCCCACCCCCAGCGCTTCCCGCCCGCCAGCAGACCCCGCAGATCAGCGCCTTTCCCCTTCTCCCCCCACCTCCTGGCCACAGCAATCAGCTGGCTTTTGGCGTTTTGGAGGCAGGAGACAGGAGCAATGACTCAGCGCGCAGGCTCCCCCTCCCTCCCCGCCTCCTAAACACCGCAAGCCAGCTGATTGCCCCGGCAGGAGAGAGGTGGGAGGAATGAGGATGTGGCGCACCTTCCCCCTCCCTCCCTCCCCTGCCTCCTGCCGGTGGCAATCAGCTGGCTTGCGGCGTTTTGGAGGCAGGAGGGAGGACTCGGCACACAGGCTCCCCCTCCCTCCCGAACGTGGCAAGCCAGCTGGCTTGCGGCGTTTAGAGGGGAGAGGAGCCAGGACTCAGCCTGCAAAGTAAAGGGGAAGGAGGTGGGGGGGAGAAGAGGCGGGTCAAGGGTGGGGACTTGGGGGAAGGGGTGGAGTGGGCGGGCTGAGGGTTGAGCCCCCCGCCCCTGGTGCTTGCAGAGTAGGGGAAGCTGTCCTGGAACCTAACCCCTCCTATTTACATTAATTCTTATGGGGAAATTGGATTCGCTTAACATCATTTCACTTAAAGTCGCATTTTTCAGGAACATAACTACAACGTTAAGTGAGGAGTTACTGTATCTTTTTCTTTACCTACCATTAGACATCTGTTATATGTACCAGGTAGTTTCCTAGTTTATGTGAGAAAGATGGAGACGACCAATAGCCAGAAGTCAAAGATTCAGTGGGAGCAAATGTGATAAAACCCCCATGAACTCATTGCTGCAAGGTGCTGGGGACTTTGTCTCAATCCAGCAAAGCACTTATGAAAGTCAATCTTATGTTTCACATTGCGTAGTGCCTCTCTCACATAATTAAAAATTGTATAGTCAATTGCTTGATCATACTTTGGTTCGTTGTGATATATGCTCAAGAAAGCAAATAACCAATGTCAGTCAGGTTTATGAATATGGCACAGGAAAAAAGTTCTATACGATACCAGTCTCCAAAGAACAATCCTGTGCAATGATGTTAAATTCACTTTACGCAGAGAGTGTGGCTCACCAAAGTTACATCCCTAAAGCCATCTTCTTATACCCTATTTGTTTACCAGGAAAAGGTACCATATAAGTCACGTGAAAATGGATTAAAGTAATCAGCTTTTTACCTTCTTTGTTTCTTTATCTTCTATTCTGAACCCATGCATTCCAGGTCATGATGCACCCTTATCTTTGTTCTGGGTACACGCATTCAAGGTATGAAGGGGTGTGAAGACACCTCCTAGGCCTCTACTAGGGTAACTAGGTTTGTGAGGGTAACTCCCTTTCTGTTGCCATGAGGAAACAATTATACGTCCTGATACTGACTATTTCCTTATCTATTTAAGTCAAGGCTTATTTCAGCTAGTGCAAGGTGTTATGGGATACTTAGCATAAGTAAACAGGATTATAATAAAGGTCCAGGCTAAGGTGGGTTATAAAATTGCTATATTAATGCTTAATAATATGTATACTTAAATACTTGGAATATATACTGCGGGTAGTTGTGTATATATATATATACACACACACACACACACACACAAGCCAGTGTATATTAGTCAACAATAAACATAAGATTAAAATGCTTTCTTGGATAGGGGCAGAGTGCTCATAACCTTGCAGGACTGAGTCCCATCTGAGCATTGCCATTGGGATAGCTCATGTCAGATTCAGGCGTTGTATGTTGGCTGACAGAGATGAATCTTCCAAACAATTTTGACACTCAAACACAGGTGGATGCTCTATCCAACTCCTTGAAAGCCTGTGGATAGGCATAATACAGGATAGGCTTTTACCCAGCAATGAACATAGACAGGCTGATATGGTGCATGGTGATAACTCATTCAACTTCATTTTTGCAGCCTACTTTGCAAGACTGAAATTAGTTAGAGGTCTTATTTTTAAACAAGAAAAGTCTTTTCCCTAAAGTGTGAGCTACCCTGTATCAATCAAATTTCCCTGATTTTGTTCAGTTTTCAGTGGCACCTTCACACATTCTTATGCAATTCTGGCTGAGAAAATATGAGGTGGTAATTTTCTTTGAGTAGATCAAGCCTTTTTGCTATAGATTAAATTGCAATTGAGGCTGATGTAAATAAGTACACTGTTTTAAAGGGTGAAAGTTAAGCTTTGCAATTAGGAGTACACAATGCAATGGTCAAGATTCAGTGTGAAATCTTTGCAGTCTGTAAAGAACACTTATACTAAAATAACAGGAGTACTTGTGGCACCTTAGAGACTAACAAATTTATTAGAGCATAAGCTTTCGTGGGCTACAACCCACTTCTTCGGATGCATCCGAAGAAGTGGGTTGT
>NW_020677491.1:0-2905 GCF_002925995.2 Terrapene triunguis | reverse complement strand
GGTACCGTCCTGCACTGGTCAGAGGCCTGAGCAGTGTCTGTTCATTACTTAGCCTGGCCTCCCTTGATGGGGAGAGGACACACACCAGCCTTTGCAACCTGAGCTGAGATTTCCCAGGCACTTCAACCAAAACACACTGTTTGAGGTTAAATAGAAACCAGATTTATTAACTCCAGAGAGATGGCGTTGAAGTGATTATAACTAGCAAGCGGAGAGATCAGAGTCAGGGTATGTCTACACTACGAAATTAGGTCGAATTTATAGAAGCCGGTTTTATAGATATCGGTTTTATACAGTCGATTGTGTGTGTCCCCACATAAAATGCTCTAAGTGCATGAAGTCGGCGGACCGCGTCCACAGTACTGAGGCTAGCATCGACTTCCGGAGCGTTGCACTGTGGGTAGCTATCCCACAGTTCCCGCAGTCTCCGCCGCCCATTGGAATTCTGGGTTGAGATCCCAATGCCTGATTATGCAAAACAGTGTCGCGGAGGATTCTGGGTACATGTCGTCAGGCCCCTCCCCCTTCATCAGAGCAATGGCAGACAATCGATTTGCGCCTTTTTACCTGGGTTACCTGTGCAGACAACATACCACGTCAAGCATGGAGCCCGCTCAGCTCAGCTCAGCTCACCGTCACCATATGTCATCTGGGTGCCGGCAGACATGGTACTGCATTGCTACACAGCAGCAGCTAATTGCCTTTTGGCAGTAGACGGTGCAGTATGACTGGTAGCCTTCATCGGCTAGCTGGGTGCTGGCAGATGTAGGGCTGCATTGCTACACAGCAGCAGCCCCTTGCCTTTTGGCAGTAGATGGTGTATTACGACTAGTATCCATCATTGTCGTATTCCAGTTGAATCAGAGGCACCTGGGCAGACATGCTTTGTCTCCTGGAGACTCAGTCCTGCCGGCAGTCCTATTGAACCGTCTTCACGATGATGGCTAGCAGTCGTAGTAAAGTATCTTCTGCCAAGCACCCAGAAGATGCCGAGGGCTATCAGTCAGGCTGCACCGTCTGCTGCCAGCTTAAGATGTAAAAAATAGATGTATTCATTTGCTTCCCCCTCCCTCCGTGAAATCAACGGCCTGCTAAACCCAGGGTTTTGAGTTCAATCTTTGGGGGGGCCATTCTGTGTGACAGTTGTTTGTGTTTCTCCCTGATGCACAGCCACCTTTGTTGATTTTAATTCCCTGTACCTGTACGCCATGTTGTCAGTCGCCCCTCCCTCCCTCCGTCAGTTTCGCGCCTTTTTTGAGACCGGACACCATAGCACTGGGATCATGGAGCCCACTCAGATCACCGCGGCAATTATGAGCACTATGAACACCACGCGCATTGTCCTGGAGTATATGCAGAGCCAGGACATGCAAAAGCAAAACCAGGACCAGCCGAGGAGGCGATTGCAGCGCGGCGACGAGAGTGATGAGGAAATTGACATGGACATAGACCTCTCACAAAGTACGGGCCCCAGCAATGTGCAAATCATTGTGTTACTGGGGCAGGTTCATGCCGTGGAATGCCAATTCTGGGTCCGGGAAACAAGCACAGACTGGTGGGACCGCATCGTGTTGCAGGTGTGGGACGATTCCCAGTGGCTGCGAAAATTTCGCATGCTTAAGGGCACTTTCATGGAACTTTGTGACTTGCTTTCCCCTGCCCTGAAGCGCCAGAATACCAGGATGAGAGCAGCCCTCACAGTTGAGAAGCGAGTGGCGATAGCCCTGTGGAAGCTTGCAACACCAGACAGCTACCGGTCAGTCGGGAATCAATTTGGAGTGGGCAAACCTACTGTGGGGGCTGCTGTGATCCAAGTTGCCAGGGCAATCAAAGACCTGGTGATATCAAGGCTAGTGACTCTGGGAAATGTGCAGGTCATAGTGGATGGCTTTGCTGCAATGGGATTCCCAAACTGTGGTGGGGTGATAGACGGAATCCATATCCCTATCTTGGCACCAGAGCACCAAGCCACTGAGTACATAAACCGCAAGGGGTACTTTTCAATGCTGCTGCAAGCCCTGGTGGATCACAAAGGATGTTTCACCAACATCAACGTGGGATGGCCGGGAAAGGTACATGATGCTCACGTCTTCAGGCACTCTGGTCTGTTTCGAAAGCTGGAGGAAGGGACTTTCTTCCCGGACCAGAAAATAACTGTTGGGGATGTTGAAATGCCTATCGTTATCCTTGGGGACCCACCCTACCCCTTAATGCCATGGCTCATGAAGCCATAAACAGGCAGCCTGGACAGTAGTCAGGACCTGTTCAACTATAGGCTGAGCAAGTGCCGAATGGTGGTGGAATGTGCATTTGGACGTTTAAAACGCGCTGGCGCAGCTTACTGACTCGGATAGACCTCACCGAAACCAATATCCCCATTGTTATTGCTGCTTGCTGTGTGCTGCACAATATCTGTGAGAGTAAGGGGGAGACATTTATGGCGGGGTGGGAGGTTGAGGCAAATCGCCTGGCCGCTGATTACGCGCAGCCAGACACCAGGGCGGTTAGAAGAGTACAGCAGGGCACGGTGCGCATCAGAGAAGCTTTGAAAACCAGTTTTGTGACTGGCCAGGCTACAGTGTGAAACTTCTGTTTGTTTCTCCTTGATGAACCCTCCGCCCCCCCCACCCGGTTCACTCTACTTCCCTGTAAACCAACCACCCCACCCTCCCCTCCCCCTTCGAGCACCGCTTGCAGAGGCAATACAGTCATTGTTATTTCACATTCATGCATTCTTTATTAATTCATCACACAACTAGGGGGATAATTGCCAAGGTAGCCCGGGATGGGTGGGGGAGGAGGGAAGGAAAAGGACACACTGCAGTTTAAAACTTTAACTCTTATTGAAGGCCAGCCTTCTGATGCTCGGGCAATCATCTGGGGTGGAGTGACTGGGTGGCCGGAG
>NW_020677490.1:0-3961 GCF_002925995.2 Terrapene triunguis | reverse complement strand
GATAAGTGTCTATCAGGGATGGTCTAGATGGTATTTGGTCCTGCCATACGGGCAGGGGACTGGACTCGATGACCTCTCAAGGTCCCTTCCAGTATTAGAATCTATGAAAGACCTGGACTAGCACAACTTCCTAGAAATATTAGCAGAGATTTGCAGCATTGTTATGATACAGTGTAAAAACCAAGGACCAGATCCTTGATTGCATCTAAGGAGCATACTGTGCAAGCCAGGGGGTGGCAGGAATTAGGGTTTGCAGCTGAGCCTGGGACCACCTAGCTCCACCTCCCTAGTGAGCAATAGAGGTCTTGCAGCTGAATCACAGTTAGCTTGCTGCAGAATCACCTGATTGGCCAGGCTGCCCAATTGGCTGGAGGAACCAACTGCCATGTTCCTAAATCCAGCAGCAGCAATAGGCTGATAGCTGCTCAAAGCTGTAATAGTACCTGCACATTCCTAACCCTTGTTCCAGTCCTCCTCCTGCCTTTCTTCACTCTGGGTAATCTGTCTCTTACCCTCTGCTCCGATTCCTGATGTCCAGTCTGGCCTCTGACACCAGCTCTGATGCTGGGCTCCTATTCCTAGCGATTGACTCATGCTCCAACTACTAGGCATGACTACCCATGACCTGGGCTATGATAGGTGGTGGCATAAAATTCACTTTTGCTGTCATCTGATCATAGGGCTGGTTGTGTGCAAACCTGGGTCCCTTGGCATAAGCTAGAGTAGCCCTCAGCCTGCTCTAATTTATGCCAATTTCAAACTGCCCCAGAACTGCAGCTGGGGATCATTGCAGGATAGCAGTGTCCCACACACATCACTTTCTTCTAGCTGCACCCATTGTGCAGGTGGTATAGAATGGGAATGGTGTAGAAGACTCTACACCACAGGTAGAATCCCCTGACACTTGTATGATCCTACCAGGCTCCGTGGCCAGACTCTGCCAGTAACACAAAGGATCACACAGCAAGTGCCATCCTGGATCAGACCAATGGTCTGTCTAGTCTAGTATCTAGTCACCAACCTCCAGACCAGAAGCTTTAGAGGAAGGTGCAAGAAACCCTGCAATAAGATTTATACAGCAACCCTCTGCCAGGAAAAATTTCTTCTTAACCCCATTAGAGGTATGTTTATGCCCTGAAGCAGGAAGGTTTATATATCTTCCAAAACTCTTTAATTGTTGGTGTTTTCTAGTATCTACGACAACCCTGGATATTCTCATTATCCATATAAATGTATAATCCGTTTTTGGATCCTACTAAACTCTTGGCCTTCATCATATCTTGTGGCAATGGAAACCCCCAAGCTAATTGTTCATTGTATATATAGGTTTGAATTTGCCACATACGAACTTAACTGAATGTCCCCTTGGTCTTGTATTATAAGATGGGATAAACAGAAGGTACTGATTAAGCAGAAAGCAGCCATACCACAGTTAGGATCTGGGCCTGAAAGTCACAAAATAAAACAAACAAACAAATAAAAAAATCCCCAGTGCTGCTCTTGGGTGGGCCAGAGAGGGCTGTTAGAATGACACAAGATGTTCCCTCTCCTTGGGAGAAGAGCGAGTTGCTTCTGGAGCCCTTTAAACTGTAAGTTATTTAGTGTTTTAATGTTGGTTATATTATCCAGTGTGCCAAACACTTCCTCTTGCCATCAGAAGATTATCACTTTCCTTAGTACAGTTACTATCTGGTTTCAATCTGTGCAGCCAATCTCTGCTTTTGACTTCTAAATAGTATGTTTCCTTCTCCTTTCCGCAACCCCAATAGGCAGTGAATGTGTGTCTGCTTTTCAGACAAGTATCATTCAGATGATTTGGGGGGATGGGGGGCATCTCAGCTAAGAAAAAAATCTGTTTAAGCAAGTTTTGCATGTGGTGTCAGCAGCTGATTAATATGAACCCAACCTGATTTCTTCATGTCCTAGCTACAGGAAGGTATACAAGGCTGCCCGATGCATGGCTGGAACAAAGTGGAAAGTGATATTGCATCCGAAATCAGGTAAGACACCATTGTTTGGTGCTTGTTGGGACACTTTCCAATGACAGGCCTGAGATCAGGTGTCAACCGCCAGAACTGATCTCCACTGGCTTCAGGGATGAGGTTCTCCTCCTTTCCCCCTTAGCTTTCTTTTCTTCTGCAATGTAACTCCCCACCTCAAAGGCCAACCCATAAGGATGGAATATGAAGCAGAAACAAAGGGATGTAGTGTGAACTAGATAGATGAGATTGCAGTACCCGAGCATTAAGAAACTTGACATTAGGCATGGGGCTTTCTCTGGTTCAGGAAAGTGAATCTGTGGTCCCTTCTGACAATTTGTCATCTCAGCTCAGACACTTAGAGGATAATGTCCATTGCCCTGGAGGATACACAGCAATAAAAGGCTTTTATGAAAGATTAAATGCCAAGGTTTTGCTGAAGCAATTGATAACTGCAATAGCTGTCAGCAGCAAGAACTAGTCCAATTACGTAAACATTATATAAAAATTAGATGACAAACCACAATATATAAAGAAAAATCTTTTTTTTTCTTGACACATGAAGGATGGTAAATTCTGTTCTGCCACCATCTTAGATTTTATTTCCTGGGACCTTGGGAATTAGTCAGGATTCAGTGATTGAGAGCCAGAAATCAGTGTAGTTGTACCAGTGCTGATCCCTAAATATAGACAGGGACTAGTTGGGGTTTGCACCAACTGAGCTAATCAGTGTTTACCTCTGTGCAAACAATGGCATGTCCTTGACTGCGCTTGAATTGCTAGCCATCAAATGCTGAATGAACTGAGAGTGGGCAAGCCTTAGACCAGTGGTTCTTAACCCGCGGCCCACGGGCCACTTGCAGCCCAATCAGCACACAGCTGCGACCCATGTGACATCCTCAGGGCCATAAAGGTAGTATATGTATTGTGTGGATGCGGCCCACATAACACATAGAAAGCTGCATACGCAGCCCACAATGGTAAATAGGTTGAGAATCACTGCCTTTGAATCTCCACTGGCTCATGGTGAGGTTGTGGCTTGGAGGACTGAGTGAGGTTGGATTTAAAATAGGATTCATTCTTTGAAGGACCGGTCTGCATGGAAAATGAGTGATTAATAATGCTGGACCAAATTTTAAAAAAAATAAAACAGACTTTACATTTATGTCATTAGCTGACCTCTCCACTGGAGAGAGAATGCCTGTTGTATTTGTGCTGTAAGCAGTCAGCAAGGCTAAACTGGGTTCTTTAGCCAAATAAATCTGCACAAAAATGAGAGCTCTGTCATCTTATTTCCCCCTCTTGCCCTCCTTTCTGTTTCCCTAAGCTCCTTCTACTATTCTCAGGCACGTATTTACTCACTCCTACTGTAGTCAATAAGCATCATTATTATTAGAGCTGACTGAAATTTTTTCAGTGGAACAGTTTCCTATGAGAAAATGCAGTTTCATGTAAATTAAAACATTTCATGGGAAGTCTTGATTTCAATGAAATTTCAAATGGGGAAAAAGTTGAAATGCATCACTTCAACTTTCTTGTTTTCATAAGGTAAAAATATTTCATTTCAAATGTATTGTTTGAATTCCTTCTGGTTTTACAATATGTTAAAATATTGACATTAATATACATATTATATTTTAATATGTATAATATGAATTAAAGTTGATATTTTATAATATGATTTGACACTATTGAAATCATTCAGCATTATCTAAACAAAATGTTTTGATGGTCTCAAATAGAATTTATTTTTTCCATGTTTGTTCTGTTGAAAATTGCTACATTTTGGCTTTTTGTTCCAATTTGGAATGAAAACAAACTTCAGAATGTTAAAATGGCCCACTGAATAGAAATTCCAGTTTCTGGACAGCTCCTAATATCTATCTGTGTTTTGTAATGCAAATAATAACCATACATAGCACTTTGCAAACACTTGTCTACAATTTTTGAGAAGTCGTCTGCTTCAGAGATAAAATGTGCTA
>NW_020677489.1:0-1125 GCF_002925995.2 Terrapene triunguis | reverse complement strand
CTCTGTCTCCTCCGTAGGAGGTTGACGGGGTTGGTGCTGCGGGAGCCGGAGCTACACAACCCCCAGCTCCGTGTGCAGGTGGCGGAGTCCCCCATGGTGCGCCAGAGGTTGGTCCTGGCAGAAGTCACCAAAGTCAGAGACTTCCTGGACTACGACCAGGGAGATTGGCTGGATCGCCTGACGCTCGCTCAGCGCATGGGGCTCTCCAGACCTCGTACTCCCCGGCGCGTCCTTCAGGAGGTCAGGGCCGCTTTGCCGCCCGCTGCTCGGGACTATCTCGACCGGGTCCTGCGAGAGGGTACGCCCCGCACACCCTCCACTCCGAGCCCTCCGGACTTTTTCATCGGGCCCCTGCCCCGTGGACCCAACCGGCCCCCTTCCCGTCCCTTCGCCATGAGCCGGCTGCACGATCTGCAGCCGGTTCTGTTCCGGACCGCGCCAAGGAAACATCTATAGACGCTGGTGCTCCATGTTCTTCATGTCCTCACCCTGGCGTCCCGCCCCGATACGAAGTGGCGGGACTTTCTGCCACCTCTGGAGGGTGAGGAGCCCCAGTGGGCCAGCCTTTATTCTGCTCTGATCCCGAAGCCCACCGGGGACATCAGTTGGCGGGTCCTTCACGGAGCCGTGAGCACGGGCATGTACTTGGTGTGGTTTACCCCATCCCAGACACCTGCCCCTTCTGCGGCGTGAGGGAGACCCTGGTGCATGTTTACCTGGAGTGCGCCAGGCTGCAGCCCCTATTCCGGCTCCTCACGGATATTTTGTTAAGATTTTGGTTGCACTTTTCTCCTCACCTTTTTATTTATGCACTCCCTATCCGTCGCCCCACAAAGTCACAGGACCTCCTGGTCAACTTCCTCCTGGCCCTAGCGAAACTGGCTATCTATAAAACCAGAGTGAGGAGGTTGGCCGATGGCATCTCCTGTGACTGTGGGGCCTATTTCCGGTCCTCCATTCATTCACGTATCCGGGCAGAGTTCCTCTGGGCGGCGTCCGCTGGCTCCCTTGACGCCTTCGAGGAGCAGTGGGCGCTGTCCGAGGTTCTCTGCTCGGTGTCCCCGTCTGGTTCCCTTCGTTTGACCCTTTGACCTCACTCCTGTCCCTGTTCTTTTATTAGTTGTC
>NW_020677488.1:0-3266 GCF_002925995.2 Terrapene triunguis | reverse complement strand
TTGGCAAATGTAAGATTCTGCTTTCCTATTAAACTTAATGGGAATTTTACTGAAAGCAAATGATTCAGGCAAGTTCTGCTGTTTATAGGAACATTATTTGGAGTCCTTTCTTCCCCTTCTCTTTTACACTTACTATTTTCCTTCTCTTCCCCATCCACTCCTCTCATCAGCTCTTCCTCCTCTACCCTCTGTGCTGATTTATACTCTCCCACTGTCTTCAGTAAACATTGCTCCCTCGCCAATCTCTCACTATCCATTTTGCCTGTCTTTGATCACACTCCTGTTCACCCCATATTTTGCATCCATACTTCCAGTCCTTCCATGACCCCCGGGTTCATCAGTGCCCACTATTTTCAGTCCCCTCTTTCTCAATCTTTCCTTCCTCAACTTCACTAACTCAGCCATTAATTTCCTTCACTTCACACTCACTCCTTCTTTCTTGACTCCTTCCCCCTCGCCCTTTGCTACCCCAAAGTTACTTACCTTGGTTCTCAATTATCAGTTTGTTCTCTCCTCAATTGCTGTGATCTCCCTGGTCAAACAGCACACACTCTTATGGACTCTCACACCCACAATCCCTGCTGACAATTTTCTGTCTTCTTTCCTAGCTACCTATCAACCCCGATGCACTGGAGTTATGTTGGCAGTGCTTCATGCACCTGCATCAGAGCTTTGAATTCTCTTTTCAAGAAGGATCACTAGCATGAAGGGGAAAAGGCAGTACAGTGTTAGTCTCACTGCTTATTATTTTCCTTATAAAACTGTAAGCTCATCAGGGCAGGGAGAGTCTCTTATTCTATGTTTGTACAGCACTTAGCCCACTTGGGAGGTCCCAATCCAGAATAGGGGCCCTAGGCACTAATGTAAAACAAATAATATTAACAACTCTCCTTCAGAAAACCTGTAAGTTTCTAGGGATTCACCTGCCCCAACCCCTTTTCATTCACCATCTTTTGGATCTCTTGAGAGCCCTATGGGTTATAGAACAGCAAGACAGAGCCACCCTTTCCCATGCAGCTGGGGGCAGATCAGCGTGCAAAGTTTCTCATCCCTGCAAGAACTGATGGAGCATAATGTGTTCAGGGTTTTTTTGTAATTGGGCTTGAAATGTTAAAAAATAAATAAATATCAGCATTTTCTTTACTTTGTTTGTAATAGTTTCCAGGCAGAAATAATACCACCACCTCCACCACGCACCTATGGTAAACAGTACTTTTAATCTCAAAATATCTAGGTGCCTTATCAACTCTGAAGCATCACAATTTCCTTGCAAAGTGGATAAGTATAAGACTGTCCTTTAGAAACACTGTATAATATCTAAAACGTACCCTATTTAGAGAAATCCTTTCCTAAATATGTGGATTTCCTCAGTAATATGTAAAAGCTAGCAATGCTTACTCCTGGGGGAATTCTGTGCCAAAAAATTAAAAATTCTGCACACTATTTTAAAATTCTGCATATTTTATTTGTCAAAACAACAGTATAAAATCATGCCCATTTTGTTGTTGTATTTCAAAATCCCTGTCAGCAACTATGTCTGTAACAATACAGACACACAAAAAATTCCTCCCAGGAGTAGAGGGTTAAAGAAACCCCTATGACAACCCAGTTCCTGTTTCTCTGCCCCCACCCCCACTGAGCCCAGCCAGGGGACCAGACACCCACACCTCCTCCCCCCAGAACCCAACTGCAGGGCACCCTCTAGCACAGACACTTGCACCCCAAGCTCAGCCATGTGGCATTCCTAAGCTTAGACACTCACCCCCCCATCCCCTAGATCCCAGGGATCCAGAGGGAAAAACAGCCTGATGCTGGGTCCCGGGCTTGTATGGAGTTTCCTGCACACTGCCTCTTTCTTCCAGGGTGTGCCAGGAACTGCAGCTGCCAGGAACCCTTCAGCTTCTCCTCTCCCTCCCCATCTCCCCAGCAGTGTCTTCTACAGTAGAACCTCAGAGTTATGAACACCTTGGGAATGGAGGTTGTTCGTAACTCTGAACGAAACATTACGGTTGTTCTTTCAAAAGTTTACAACTGAACACTGACTTAATACAGCTTTGAAACTTTACTATACAGAAGAAAAATGACTTTAAAAATAAAGGGAAAGCAACATTTATGTTTAACACAGTACTGTACTGTATTTGGTTTGGGTTTTTGGGTCTCTGCTGCTGCCCGATTGTGTACTTCCGGTTCCAAATGAGGTGTGTGATTGACTGGTCAGTTCGTAACTCTGGTGTTCGTAACTGAGGTTCTACTGTATTTGCAAGCTGGGCTAGTGGTGGCCAGCGTGCACTTAAGTGTTATCAACATAAGACTGACAGAACAGATGTGTAGCATTAGAGTCACTTTTTGCTGTTTTCTTCATAAGTGAAAGTTACTTCTTCAGCAAAGGCTATAGAATAATTTTCTTCTACAGAGAACTCAACAAAACAATTGCCCACTTTCAAATGGCTGCCATCTTATATTGTTCTCAACAGGAGTGAGACTAGGTTGCCCTTAGCAAAGATGATTACCCCCCCCCCCACTGTTTCAAATCAGCCATCCTCTGCCACTGTTTCCAAAGAGAGTGAAGCCAAGCTGCCTCCAGAGACATGGTGGTTGTATAGGCCCTCATTGGTCTGCAGTTATTTGTATTGCCTCTTTTCCCACAACGCTGAATTGGATTTTATTTTAAAGTTTCCATTATGAGAAAATAGTGAGGAAACAGCAAGTGTCCTGTAAATATCAAATTAACAACCACTAAATCTAGATGGTGAATTGTAAACATTTCTGATATACTTTAAGTGAAATGAATGTGCTTTGTATTCCCAAATTTACTATGTTACAACAGGTGTAACTACTGAAAACTTCAGGAATACAGAGTGCCTTCCTCTTGCTTTGATCAAATCTATGTAGCAGATAGTATACAGAAGTGGTTATCATTTACTGCAGTTCAGAGTTGCAGTTATCTTTTATTTTAACATTTTAAGTCCTTATGTCTGTCTCATTTAGATTTTTAACCTACTTCAGGCTCCAATCCAGTGAAGTATTTAAACCTTTGTGTAACTTTAAGGACATGAGTTGTCCAATTGAAGTCATGAATGTGAAAGTTACATGTGCGCTTAACTGCCTAGTCAGATAGTTTGAGTTAGTTAAGGTAGGGTTACCATATTTCAACAATCAAAAAAGAGGATGGGAGGAGCCCCGCCCTAGCCCCGCCCCCGTCCTGCCCTAGCCCCACCCCTGCCCCTTCCACTCCCTCCCACTTCCCGCCCTCCTCAGAACCCCCA
>NW_020677487.1:0-1267 GCF_002925995.2 Terrapene triunguis | reverse complement strand
ATGATAGGTGGCGTCAGCTTGCAGACAGAAGGCAAGAGTCGATGCTCTGGCTGCTGGAGCATCAAACTGATATGCTCCAGCGTATGGTTGAGCTGCAGGAAAGGCTGCAGGAGCAGAGACTGCCGCTACAGCTCCTGTGTAACCAACAGCCCTCCTCCCCAAGTTCCATAGCCTCCTCACCCAGACGCCTAAGAACACGGTGGGGGGGCCTCCGGCCACCCAGTCACTCCACCCCAGATGATTGCCCGAGCATCAGAAGGCTGGCGTTCAATAAGAGTTAAAGTTTTCAACTGCAGTGTGTCCTTTTCCTTCCCTCCTCCCCCACCCATCCCGGGCTACCTTGGCAATTATCCCCCTAGTTGTGTGATGAATTAATAAAGAATGCATGAATGTGAAGTAACAATGACTTTATTGCCTCTGCAAGTGGTGCTCGAAGGGGGGAGGGTGGGGTGCTTGGTTTACAGGGAAGTAGAGTGAACCGGGTGGGGGGGGGGGGAAGGTTCAGCAAGGAGAAAGAAACAGAAGTTTCACACCGTAGCCTGGCCAGTCACAAAACTGGTTTTCAAAGCTTCTCTGATGCGCACCGCACCCTGCTGTGCTCCTCTAACCGCCCTGGTGTCTGGCTGCGCGTAATCAGCGGCCAAGCAATTTACCTCAACCTCCCACCCTGCCATAAATATCTCCCCCTTACTCTCACAGATATTGTGGAGCGCACAGCAAGCAGCAATAACAATGGGGATATTCTTTTTGCTGAGGTCTGAGCGCGTCAGTAAGCTGCGCCAGCGCGCTTTTAAACGTCCAAATGCACATTCCACCACCATTCGGCACTTGCTCAGCCTGTAGTTGAACAGGTCCTGACTCCTGTCCAGGCTGCCTGTGTACGGCTTCATGAGCCATGGCATTAAGGGGTAGGCTGGGTCCCCAAGGATCACGATAGGCATTTCAACATCCCCAACGGTTACTTTCTGGTCTGGGAAGAAAGTCCCTTCCTCCAGCTTCCGAAACAGAGCAGAGTGCCTGAAGATGCGAGCATCATGTACCTTTACCGGCCATCCCACGTTGATGTTGGTGAAACGTCCCTTGTGATCCATCAGGGCTTGCAGCAGCATTGAAAAGTACCTCTTGCGGTTTATGTACTCGGTGGCTTGGTGCTCTGGTGACAAGATAGGGATATGGGTTCCGTCTATGGCCCCACCACAGTTTGGGAATCCCATTGCAGCAAAGCCATCCACTATGGCCTGCACATTTCCCAGAGTCACTACCCTTG
>NW_020677486.1:0-3455 GCF_002925995.2 Terrapene triunguis | reverse complement strand
TTATTTGAAGCATTATTGGTTACTTGTTTTCTGTAGCTTTGGGGGAGCTGGGTATTTGTGGTGGGTGAGCAGTTTATTAATTGTTGCTTTATGACATTAATGAAATTCTAATTTTAATTGCTGACAAGGTGCATGCCTGTTAAATTATTTGTCATCTTTTCCAAATCAAAATACATAAAGGCTAGATTGTGACTTTAGGCTCAGTGCTCGGCCCTGAATGAGAGGTGCTGCATAAACTGTACTAACCTAGCAGGAGTCTCAGAAGGCAGTGTGGCAGGTTCTCTCTGAGGGACCCTATAGAATTCACTTCCCCATTGGTCTGACAGAGCCTGGATTTGTTAATCTTACAGGCATGTGCAGTGCTCCTATTTTCTCACTGGTATTTCTCTGGAGGGCTGAAAGCTGAAAGACAATTTAGGTGGTGTCTTATATCACTGGACTTTAGCTCTTGTGAGACTCTGTTAATATAAAAAATGATGAACTAAGGTTTTGTGTGGTAATTTTTAAATAGCTAACCTCGTGTTTAAAGTTCTGAGAGGTGCCCAGAGCTCTGTACAGGTATCAGGGAATCTAAAGAAACGTAAATGCTAAAATACAACATTACATTAATATGGACTAATTATGAGCTGAATGTAGCATTGGATGTTTGCTTAAAGTAAATGTTCAGACACATTTACTACTGTATTAAGATAAATGAACCCAAGATTCTCTGTGCTCTGGGTAATTCAGTTCAGAGAAGAATGTACATTTATGTAAGTCACAATAAATCTATTTCAAACACATACATCTACCTCTTTCAAAATACAGAACTCCATTCACATGTTCCCAAGACGTTTCCTCTATATTGTTGGAGAAAAGCACCTAAATATAAATGCCTCCTGTTCTGCATGCATTCAGAACAGACATTTGTATCCCCAACTGTAATTTTGTTTCCATGCTCTTTCCAAATGTAAAGACTTTCCCCTCCCCACTTCCAATAATATAATTACACCTTACTGAATCTCTTTTATAGACACTGAAACATTACATTGCCTCTAACCAGTTTCCTTGTTAGGATGGAATACGGGGGATGTGTTTCCAGTTACAGTAATTACCTTAATTTTGTGGGAACATAAGATTGCTGTGTAATCGGCTATTACTAATGCAATTACTCTAACAAAATGGCTCACAAAGAGATAGTGTCAGGATTATTCGTACATCAGCACAGATTGTAGTAATTTAATACTGAGTCATATTTGTCTCTGAAGTGGATAATACTGAATGCCAAATATCCACATTATAATTAAGATTTATGAAAGCATTATTTTGTGGTATGCTCAGAGGACTGTTTTTTGGTTTTGCAAGTTCCCTACACGCCTCTTCCTGGGCCTAATATCTTAATAGTATTACTATTATTTGTATTACAGTAGTGCTTGGAGGCCCAAACCAAGATTGGGGCCCTGTTGTGCTAGGCACATACATATAGGGTATGTCTACACTGGCAGAGTTACAGCACCGGCAGTTACAGCGCCGCTCAGAGAGCATTGAGGGGAAACTGCTGTTGTGTGTTCACACTGTCAGCTGCCTGCGCAATAGCCTGTTCACACTTGTGGCACTTGCATCGGTATTCGGAGCAGTGCACTCTGGGCAGCTATCCCTCAGAACATCTCTTCCTCTTCTGCCGCTAAGAGTTGTGGGAAGGCGGAGGGGGTTGTGGGGCATCCTGGGTCCTGTCCCAATGCCCCGTGATGCATTGCTTCGCATCCCAGCAGTCCCTGTGCTTCCATCCGCATTTGGTGCCATCTTTCAACGGTTTGTGTACTGTGTGCTCTGCCTCTTCGGTCTGAAGGAATGGATGACTGTTGACCAATATGCTGCTTGCTCTTATTAACACGTCACGAGTGGCAGTGGTGTTACTCCTTAAACTACAAAGGCAAGAGGAGTTCAACATTGATTTCACCATGTGTAGTAGCTTCAACACAAGATTGCTTGTGACATTCACGAAGGTGCTGACCACAGTGGAACGCTGCTTTTGGGCTCGGGAAACAAGCACTAAGTGGTGGGATCATATCGTCATGCACGTCTGGGATGACGAGCAATGGCTGCAGAACTTTCACATGAGGAAAGCCACATTCATGGGACTGTGTGATGAGCTCGCCCCAGCACTGTGGCGCAAGGACACGAGAATGAGAGCTACCCTGTCATTGGAGAAGCATGTGGCAATTGCACTGTGGAAGCTGGCTACTCCAGACTGCTACCAATCAGGATTTCTGGAGTACCTGCTAAGTTTTAGCGTCTTATGAAGAAAGTTGTAGGAGACATGAATTTACTGCAAGTGTTAGTTTATTTGGATGACCTGATTGTATTTGGAAGAACCTTGGAGGAGCATGAAGAAAGACTTCTTAAAGTTCTAGATCGGTTGGAAGCCTATGGGTTGAAGCTTTCAATTGACAAATGCCAGTTCTGCTGAACCTCAATGAAGTACATGGGTCACATTGTGTCTCAAGAGGATGTGAGTACTGATCCTGACAAAATAGATGCCCTCACTACATGGTCACATCCAAGTAATTACAGAGAACTCAAGACCTTTCTTAGATTTAGTGGCTGCTATCGCAGATTTGTAAAGAACTATGCTACCATTGTAAAACCCCTGAATGATCTTAACCGGGAGTACCAGTCCAGCAAGAACAAATCTAAGAACAAATCCAGCAAGAACAAGAATAAGGGGAGGTCCCCAAAGGCTCCCGAGCAGAGACATTATGGCCCCTTAGAACCATTTGGACCACGGTGGGATGACAAATGTGACAGGGGCATTAGTGATGGTAGAGCAGTCAGCTGAAGAAGAGCCATGTGAGTCGTCGAGAGCCAGAGGCCCATGAGTCTTCATGGGTGTGTTGCAGAAGCTCTAGGTTTGCCCCCTGAAAGCATGCCTCAGTGAATTATATTGTGTTGGACCAATCTCCGTTGTCCATGCTCAATGCAGCTGACTGGCAAGAAGCCCAGCTGCAAGATATTGAAATTTGTGATACACTACTTGCCAAAAGGGAGGGGCAAAGTCCCACTGCGATTATCCCACTTAACCCTGAGGGTAAACTACTATTGAGAGAATGGAACCAACTAAAACTGATTCAGGGAGTGCTGCATCGAATTACCACTGGCCCTTTAGAACAACAATGAACACAACTAGTGCTACCAAAAGAGTACAGAGCCCTGGCCATGAGGGCACTGCATGATGACTTTGGACATTTAGGAATGGAGAGAACCCTGGAACTTATTTGTAGTAGGTTCTATTGGCCCTGGATGGCGGAAGATGTTCATAGGAAATGTGAGACGTGCACTCAGTGTGTTCAATGGAAAACTCTGCCCACTAGAGCTGCATATCTGAAGAATATCACCAGCAGCAAACCTTTGGAGCTGGTATGCATTGAGTTCTTGTCTTTAGAAGTGGACAAGAGGAATGTCAGGAATATTTTAGT
>NW_020677485.1:0-3585 GCF_002925995.2 Terrapene triunguis | reverse complement strand
GGTATGTCTACACTATGGGATTATTCCGATTTTACAGAAACCGGTTTTTGGCAACAGATTGTATAAAGTCGAATGTATGTGGCACACTAAGCACATTAATTCGGCGGTGTGCGTCCATGTACCGGGGCTAGTGTCGATTTCCAGGACATTGCACTATGGGTAGCTATCCCGTAGCTATCCCATAGTTCCCGCAGTCTCCTCCGCCCATTGGAATTCTGGGTTGAGATCCCAATGCCTGATGGGGCCAAAAACATTGTCGCGGGTGGTTCTGGGTACATCCTCCCCCTCCCTCCGGGAAAGCAACGGCAGACAACCGTTTCGTGCCTTTTTCCTGGGTGAACAGTGCAGACGCCATACCGCAGCAAGCATGGAGCCCGCTCAGCTCAAGGCAGCAGTCATGAACATTGTAAACACCTGGCGCGTTATCGTGCAGTTTATGCTGAACCAGAACCTGCAAAACCAGGCAACGAGGAGTAGGCTACGGCAGCACGGCGACGAGAGTGATGAGGACATGGACATGGAATTCTATCAAACCGCGAGCCCCGGCGTTTTGGAGATCATGCTGTTAATGGGGCAGGTTCATGCCGTGGAATGCCGATTCTGGGCCCGGGAAACAAGCACAGACTGGTGGGACCGCATAGTGTTGCAGGTGTGGGACGATTCCCAGTGGTTGTGAAACTTTCGCATGCGTAAGGGCACTTTCATGGAACTTTGTGACTTGCTTTCCCCTGCCCTGAAGCGCCAGAATACCAAGATGAGAGCAGCCCTCACAGTTGAGAAGCGAGTGGCGATAGCCCTGTGGAAGCTTGCAACGCCAGACAGCTACCGGTCAGTCGGGAATCAATTTGGAGTGGGCAAATCTACTGTGGGGGCTGCTGTGATTCAAGTAGCCAAAGCAATCACTGAGCTGCTGCTACCAAAGGTAGTGACTCTGGGAAACGTGCAGGTCATAGTGGATGGCTTTGCTGCAATAGGATTCCCTAAGTGTGGTGGGGTGATAGATGGAACTCATATCCCTATCTTGGCACCGGGGCACCAGGGCAGCCAGTACATAAACCGCAAGAGGTACTTTTCAATGGTGCTGCAAGCACTGGTGGATCACAAGGGATGTTTCACCAACATCAACGTGGGATGGCTGGGAAGGGTTCATGATGCTTGCGTCTTCAGGAACACTACTCTGTTTAAACGGCTGCAGCAAGGGACTTACTTCCCAGACCAGAAAATAACAGTTGGGGATGTTGAAATGCCTATAGTTATCCTTGGGGACCCAGCCTACCCCTTAATGCCATGGCTCATGAAGCCATACACAGGCAGCCTGGACAGTAGTCAGGACCTGTTCAACTACAGGCTGAGCAAGTGCAGAATGGTGGTAGAATGTGCATTTGGACGTTTAAAGGTCGCTGGTGCACTTTACTGACTCGCTCAGACCTCAGCCAAACCAATATTCCCATTGTTATTGCTGCTTGCTGTGTGCTCCACAATCTCTGTGAGAGTAAGGGGGAGACCTTTATGGTGGGGTGGGAGGCTGAGGCAAAGCGCCTGGCCGCTGATTACGCGCAGCCAGACACCAGGGCGATTAGAAGAGCTCACCAGGAAGCGCTGCGCATCAGAGAAGCTTTGAAAAACAGTTTCATGACTGGCCAGGCTACCATGTGAATGTTCTGTTTGTTTCTCCTTGATGAAAACCCACCCCCTTGATTGACTCTTTCTCTGTAAGCAACCCAGCCTCCCCCTTCGATCCCATCTTGCTTTCAAAGGAAATAAAGTCACTATCATTTAAAAATCATGCATTCTTTGTTAATTGATTATAAAAAGAGGGAGAGAACTGAGAAGGTAGCCTGGGTGGGGTTTGGGAGGAGGATAGGAGGGAAGGAAAAGGCCATTAAAAAAGTTCAAAGTAATGACAGCCTTTTGGTTGGGCTGTCCACTGGGGTGGAGTGGGAGGGTGCACGGAGCCTCCCCTCCCCCGCGTTCTTACACGTCTGGGTGAGGAGGCTATGGAACATGGTGAGGGGGGAGGGAGGTTATTCAGCGGCTGCAGCGGCACTCTCTGCTCCTGCTGCCGTTCCTGAAGCTCCACCAGATGCCGGAGCATGTCTGTTTGATCACGCAGCAGCCCCAGCGTTGCAGCCTGCCACTTCTCATCTCGAGCGTCCCTCATGGCCTCATGGCCTTCACTGGCATCGTCCCTCATGGCCTCATGGCCTTCACTGGCATCGTTCCTGTACTTTGCTACCATGTCCTTCCACTCATTCTGATGAGCTCTTTCATTGCAGGTGGATTCCATGATTTCCGAGAACATTTCGTCTCGCGTCCTCTTTTTCCGACGCCTTATCTGAGATAGCCTTCGGGACGGAGGAGGGAGGCTTGAAAAATTTGCAGCTGCGGGAGGGAGGGAAAAAAGGGAGAGAAGTATTTAAAAAGATACATTTTACAGAACAATACTTATACTCTTTCACGGTGAACAACACTATTCACATTACATAGCACATGTGATTTCGGTACAAGGTCGCATTTTGCATCTTAATATTGAGTGCCTGCGGCTTTGATGTTAGAGAGCACAGACGCAGGTCCGGGCAACAGAATTCGGCTTGCATGCGGCCATGGTAAGCCATTGTCTTTCGGCTTCTGCAGCTTTTCTACAAGCAGCGCCCTCCTTTCCCACATACCAAGCAAAGCCTGTTGAGTGCTGCGGTTTTCCTGTTAAGGTGCAGCAGCAGAAACCAAACTAACGCCCCCCTCCATCCAATTCTCTGGGATGATCGCTTTATCCCTCCCCCCCACCGCGTGGCTGGTATCAGGGAAGATCCCTGCAGAAACCAAACTAACCCCCCTCTTCCAATTCTCTGGGATGATTGCTTTATCCCTCCCCCCACCGCGTGGCTGGTATCAGGGAAGATTCCTCCCCCCACCCCCCCGCTTGGCTAACTGCAGGGAAGGATTTCTTTTCAGCCACAGGCAAACAGCCCAGTAGGAATGGCCACCTCTGTCCCCTTAATTAAATTCCCGTATTTCAACCAGGTTACCATGAACGATATCACTCTCCTGAGGATAACACAGCGAGATAAAGAACGGATGTTGCTTGAATGCCAGCAAACACCGGGACCATATGCTGCCAGGCTTTGTCATGCAGTGATACCAGATTACTTGCTACTAGCATGGCGTGGTCAAGTGTCCTACCATGGAGGACGGAATAAGGCTGCACTGCCAAGAAACCTTGCGGAAAGGCTTTTGGAGTACCTCCAGGAGAGCTTCATGGAGATGTCCCTGGAGGATTTCCGCTCCATCCCCAGACACGTTAACAGACTTTTCCAGTAGCTGTACTGGCCACGAATGCATCCCAAGTCCTCAGGGCAAATTAATCATTAAAAAACGCTTGCTTTTAAACCATTTTTTATGTTTACAAAGGTACACTCACTGGAGATCCCTTCCATGGCCTCATTGTCTGGGGGTTGGGAGGGTGCTTCAGTCAGGCTGAGAAAAAGATCCTGGCTGTTGGGTAGAACAGAGTGCCATGTGCTCTCCGGAAGCTCGTCCTCCTCCTCCTCCTCCTCCTCTTCCCCATCCGCAGAATCCTCAGGCATG